>NW_010548803.1:21308-43977 GCF_000687285.1 Phaethon lepturus
AGTGAACAGAACCTGACCTTCATGTCATTTGAGAAAGGGAGAGTCTTTAGCTGGAGTCTCTGCAATGAGCAATGTGTGTACACAGGCAAGTGAGCACGTGAATACGTGTATGCATTTAGCTCTGATTTATTTCTGTACATTTGATTCCATTCTTTCTGTTTCTTTTCAAATGTGACGGAAGCTATTTAACTCTCTGATTAACTCACCTCCCTGTATGAGTTGTTTTCTGTGATATATTCCAGCACTGTATAACCTTTCTGGAAGCCGACTCTCTGCTGTTGGGATGAATTCCTCCCTGATGTGTAGTGTGGCACATTTGTTCTATTTACTGGTGTTGGAATGAGGTTCTGCATTTGCTGTAAATCAGATCTGGAGGAACATTTCAGTGTCATGTCAGGTTCTGCTAGTTTGGTAGTATTCCGACATTACATGAGGTCGTCTCAGCAAGAAAAGGTATCATGTCACATCTCCTTCTGCACAGTTGCAGTTTCAAGGTCCCCAGAACTTTAGTTTGGACTTGGTCTCAGTAAATCTCAGTAAAATCTGACTCTTGTTTCGTGCTGACATTTCAAGGGCTCCAAAACCCAGTGATCTTCTTAGCCCATCTGAGCTCATCAGTACTGTCAAAACATTTCTTTATTCAAAGGCTTAAGAGTGATATGAGCAATGTCATTGATCCCTCCTTCCTTAAATATCTCCTTTATTTTCTATTCAGTTTCCTTAATAACTTATGTACACACAGTCCTTTGCTGAACAGGCTTTAGTGTTCGTATCACAACCATGCGAATATAACTGGAGAACAAAAATCCTTATTACAGCATTTGGTGGTATCACGGGCACATAAAGGAAATATATTCCCTACAGCTTTATTGCCTTACCGAGCAATTCTCAGCAACCATTTCCTTCACTAGCTAGAAAATATAGAAGCTTCTTGTGGGGTGGTCATGGGTGATGAGACGACACAGCAAAATACCGCTGATAGGTCTGGTAATGAAGATAGCACATCTATGCCCACATCTACTGTAGCTGTGCCTTTTCTTCTTACTGGAGAAGCAGCCTTTCTTCCTCCACTCTTAAAAAGACTGAGGCTGGTGGAGGTGGAAAAGATTTTTTCCTACCCATCGGCTGTAGTCTAAGAACAGCAGATAGGCTAGAGGTGAAAAGACCCCGTGCACCTGATGATGGTGTAAGTTTCTAGAAGTCGCACGTGGTAGTGCTGGATGTGTGTACCTGTATTTCTAGTTTCTCTATAGATGAGCAATTGGCTATCCCCGTCTCGTGCCCCCCGCCCCTGACTCTGCGCTGTGTTAATGCTTACGTGTGTGTGAGAGGGATGCTAAATATGGGGCTTTCCAAGAGGGCAAGCAGTAGCATATTGCAGGTGATGTAGGGACTGCCTCAGCCTGATAGGTGTGGTTTGGGACTACAGTACTTCATTTCAGCGGTATATTTTTCTTGTTTTGTTTTGCAGAAGGAACACTGACCCTACCTTTGGTTTGTTTGTTTGTTTGTATTTTCCCCTCCAGAAAGCCCATTGCTGACCCTGCTACTGTGATACCGCTGTTTTGCAAAGCTGGAGTCGACACGCATGTAGGGGCGGGGGTTGTAACTCTGGCAATTTGTCCTTCCCAATTAGATGTGACTGTTCTGCTAGCTTTCCCTTCTTTATTCCTTTCATTTAGTTCATTGTGGGAGTTGGCTTGGGGTTTTTTCCTTTTGGTTTCTTGTTTTGATCCTGGAAGTTTAGCTGTGCAATTTGGTTTCTTCTGTGCCAACCAACTTTAGTGGCAGAGCTCTTAAAAAAATTAAAAGCTGTATCCCTCCATCCTGTCTTACTTCTTCTCTGTACGCTACTGCTCCCATTTAAACAAAGTTTACAGAATTGCTTCACTCATTTGGACACCAGGAAGGGAAGCTCTGAAATGGAGAACAACCTCATTTCCACCAGGTCTTTCAGTCTGCTTGAAGCAACGCTAATTGAAACTGTAGTCCAATTTCTATTAAGACGGATGGGCTCTCTCTGAAATTGGGTTTGTTTCTGATTTCATCCTTTCTCTTGTTTCCTTTCCAAAAAAAAGCCCCACAAAACCCAAACCCAAAGCCAAACCATTTTTAAGAGCTCTGAATAGAACTGCTTTGCCAATGGGGAATGGGTGGGGATGACTCTGATTTTCTCTTGTGCCCGGCAGCGAAAGGGTTAATGCCTGCTTTCCTCTTTGGTATCTGTTAGTTGCAGCCCATGTTGTGATCAGTCCATGTCCATGTGCGTTTTGTTCCCAGATTTAATACCGGTTAATTAACAAGCAATAAGTGAGCCTTAACAATGACAGTTGTTTCCAATCTTCCTCAGGACACCCGACCTGCCTGCAGTTCACCACAAACATGACTGAGGCTGTTAAAACCTATCAGTGGCAGTGCATTGAGTGCAAATCCTGCAGCCTTTGTGGGACCTCTGAGAACGATGTGAGTTCATTTACCTTTTCGTGCAAATAAGCGTCACTGCAAGCTACTGTTATGCCCGCCCTTGAGGAGCATGTGGCAATGGTGTGGGTCATGGCTTCACTGCTGCTTCCATACATCGCTGAGGAAGAGCCACTCCTGAGAGCAGAGATGGGCTTCTCCCCAGTGTCCCTGTTCAGTCACTGGTCTCTGCCAAAATTACCATGGGTATCATATAGGGCCAGTTATGATGCCAGTACTTGTGGCTTGTATGGTTATTCAGTAGAAATCAGCTGGAGGCCATAAACTCATGTTGCAGGGAGCTGCAAGAGAGAAATATTTTCAGTGTGGTAGTCAGGGGTAGATGTAAATGGGTGATAACCCGAGAGATGGCAGCTCTGTTTCTTCTGTCCCTGATTTTGCTTACTTCCTTGGCATGAGTTTTTAATTTTAATTACAAGACTTGGGAAACACGAAAGCATTTGAACTGGGATGGCTAGGCCTCTCTCTAGTCACCTAATCACCTACTCCAGTGATTTCCACCCTGTGATCCAGAGCCTGCAGCTGAACAGTGTCCTCTCTGTGGGGTTTTCAGTTAACAGCTGATGCTAAAGGTCCTTGGTAGTCTGTGAGAAACTTGGAGAACTGATAGTGGCTGGAGAACTTCGGAGGTGATTAGCTAACACTACATTCCCTATCGCAGAATAAAGTTGAAGCCTGAGATTTTGTTTTGCTTTAGCAGTAAATAAGGAAATCCAGAAACAGGGAGCTGTTCTGTGTTAGGAATCACGGGATACTTCAGAGCAGCTTTTTTCCCCCCAAGATATATGAAAAAGCTGCAGACCACCTAGTGGGATCATGTCATTTCCATCTGTTTCATAGAGCATGTACTCAGCTGAGTTTTGGAGAACTGACTAAGTCCAGGCTTTTGACGAGAAAGGTTTCCCCTGAAGGGATGAGATCCAGCACATGGTCACATTGGAGCCCAGCAAAGCCTGTCCTCTTCTCTCAGTACAACATATCCCTGGCCCAACAGCTTTTACTCCTGCATCATGAGGCCACCTTGGAGAGGAAGTCCTCTACCTCTCAGAGAGATTTTCCAGCTAGAAACTGAACTGCCTTTGTGATGAGAAGGGCTCTCTGCAGCCTCTCGGAAAGGTGGTGGTTGATTGTGGACGCACAAACGTGATGCCTGTAGCCTTTTACATTCCCAATAGTCTCTTAGTGTCTATGTTGCAGCTCTGCATTCCTAGCTGAGCACTGCTGGTTACCATGCTTATGTTTTCATCTTGGCAAGACACTAATTTACATCATTTTCTCTCTTCTCCTCTCCTTCTCTCCCTGTTTCCCTACTGTCGCTCCAACAACCCTGCCTCAGGACCAGCTGCTCTTCTGTGATGACTGTGACCGTGGCTATCACATGTATTGCTTGAATCCACCAGTCTTTGAGCCCCCAGAAGGTAACATATGTTGGAAGTCTGCTCTGAAAATCACAATATAGTCCTTGTGGAGACGGGAAGAATTTCAGAAAGGTGGCCTGGGCCATGCAGGGTTAAAGAAGCAGTAGCAAAGCAGAGGCAGGTAGCACCAGAAAGAAAGAAAATTGATAGACATGGAGGTCTAGTGTGATCTGAGATGTCCAATTCAATCTTGCCTAGTGTTTACCTCCTCTTCCAGGACATGGCTCTTCTGCGGGTCATGGGTACCTTTGGGTGTCCCAGATGGTATTGGACACCTCAATTTAGTCAACTGAATTGAGCTCCTGTGAACTATGACTTTGGACTTCCTAAGAAGTCAAAGTCCCAGAGAGTCAGCCCCGGACAGGGTGGTCCTCTCTGGAATAGCTGAGAATCTGTTGTCAGGAGACTGGATTAAAAGGAATGAACTTCCTTGTTCTCTGGTCTGTCTGTGCCTTGGAAGGGTGAGAGTTCTGTGGTCTGTATTACATTTGGTATGTAGTTATGTCCTGTGCAGGGGATTCAATCTGACTGTACTACAACTGGTTGTAGTTTGTCACTTGGTTGTGCAGCAGAGGAACTAGTCCCTTACCATTATTGATTCTCTGATTAAAATCTGCATAGAGCAGTAGAACTGGAGAAGGACACGTGAATGCGAATGACTGCAGTTTACATGGGGGTTAAGACAAGAATAATTACAAATCAATCATGGATTCAGGAGCTAAATGTTTGTAACTTTGATAAAGAGGAAACTAAATCAGGAGGGGAAAATTTTGAAATGCAGCTAGTAGTTGGCTAAAGGTTTCTGTTTGACTGGGAAGTGGTGTATTGAAAGTATGAAAGTGTAAAACACTTAGTGGCAATGCACACCCCCGCTGTGTTGTAACTTGTGTAGAAAGCCTATGTACACAACACCAAGGGCAGCAGAGCCTGCTTCAGAAAAAAACAGGCAATTCCAATCTTAGGAATATTTGATATCCTATTCAAGCCAATCTTGACATAAACTCTGAATACCTGGATTTGATGTCATTCCTATAAGAAGGATTTCTTCATTTGCAGGGAGCTGGAGTTGTCATTTGTGCCGGGAGCTGCTCAGAGAGAGAGCATCAGCTTTTGGCTTCCAGGCCTGAGGAGCTCCAGCAGTCAAGAAACACTTTGCTCCTGGTGTTGCCATACCAGCACACAATTCCCATCCAGAACACAAAGACACAACCCACATCAAAATGAACAGACACTCAAATGCAGGAAGAGGTATCTGTGGTATTCACTGTCACTAATGCCATACCTCCTGGGCTCTCCTAGAAGGATTGTGTACTTTCCCGATGCTCCAGATGAAATCTCTTCACTGCTGTGCATGGTTGCTGCTTGCTGTTATGGGCTCACATGCGTTATAGAAGGGGGAGGGTTGTTATATCGACATGGAGAAATCGATTTTGTGTAGCCTTGTGCTTTCTGTTTATTCTTCTTTTTTAAAGAAGAAGTAGTAAGATATCTCCCAAGGAATTATCGGTGAGTACTTTGGCTGGGAGCAGCACCAGTTGTTTCTCTTCACAGGCTTGACTGGAAATCTCTTTACTGCGACCACTCTGTATTCGTAGCGGGGCTTTGAGGGTTGCATTAGTTCAATACTTCCCAGGTCATGAACAAGGTGTTGTCACTGAGAGAAGCACTGATGAAGAATTTTTGGGGTGACACTTTTTCCCTTGGATCAAATGCTTTGATTTGGCAGATCTTTAGAAATCTGGTTTTAGTATCTCTAGAGGAAGAACAGTACCAGCACATTCATACACATATGCTTAGAAAAGCCTACCGTCTTTGGTATTTCAGGATATTCAGGCACACTGTCCCACTGCCGTGCCAGCATACAGTCCAGACTCATTTTATTTTGGTTCAGAAAATTGTGAATGCTTATATATGTAACTGCCTTGCTGTTTAGCTCAGAAAATTGAACAAAAGAAAAACGTCATCTTAAGTTTGTCATAGAAAGCAAAATTGTCAGTTTTCTGAGCAATCTAAAGTAAGTTGCAAAAAGGAACAACTTTGGCTTAGGGTCAAATGACGCACTTTTGAGTAATTTTCTGAAATTTCTGAATGAAAATGTTCTGCAACTTAAAGTTGCATTTTATTCTGGAAATGGCCTAATCAGGACTTCCAGCATTTCCAAAGTGTTACTGTTTTTTATCAAAGTAATTATCAAGACCTAGCTGAATTTTCAAATAATTTTGCCCCTAAATTCTCTACAACCACATTTTTGGCAAACGTGATAATTTGTCAAAAAAACTTCCCCAGCTCTAAAGAAGGCAATAATAATAATAATAATAATAGGAAAAGAAAGATTTCCATAATGATTTTAAAATTTAAGTAGAAATAGTTGTACTTTATTTAAACAAACCTCTACATGTGAAATGAAGAAACATTAAGCAAGAGCATCAGTTGAAAAAATATTATTATTACATTTGAGTCTCTTTGAATAATTTAAGACATTACTAGGAGGACAAGTGAGTACATTAAAAAGTTTCTACCAGATACATCTTTAAGGTTAAAAACCTGCAACTCCCCAAACTGCCAAGTGGCCCAGAATGACCATTTTCTTGGGTATGACATATATTACTTTCTATGCATAGATTTAAATGGGTTTATAATATAAAATTACAAGAGTCCCAAGCAGCATGTGACTCAGGTTGCTTGTACAAGTAGGCAAGGACACTGAAGATTATGTCCGGCATATTTATATTGGTTGAAATATTTCTGCAAAATTAAATGTCCCCGAACACTTGAAAGGACATTGTGAAAGAATATCAGTGAGCTAATCTTGCTTCCTTCTCCTGCTAATTACACTTAGTTAGAATGAGTTATATTGACTTAATGCACTTTTCCTCATTATTTAGATAGTTTCTTCACCTTTTGCGTTTTGTCCAGCTTGCACGCTGAAAGTAGCCATGTCAGCTGCTGGATTCTCCCACATACTGTCGCAGCCTTTTCTCAGGATGCAGCAGGAGTGTTTTAACCTGTTAGAAAAAGATTTAGAAAGTATTTATCCTAGTTGTATTGGACCAAATCTCGACTGGAGCAACTGCACTGGCTACCTGTGAAATGGATTCAATACCTTAGGCTTTCCATGTGATGGCCCCTCAGATGAACCAAGAGTACAAAGAAATTTGAGCATCAGGTGTGGGGAAGGTAAAACGGGAGCCTGTGGACCTGAATTAGGTGTCTGGTATCTGTTGGGACAAAGGTCTAGAAAAAATGTAAAATTAAGCCTCTTCCAGTCCGGAACTCCCCTGGCCGTGGGGAGCACTTGGAGGCCACAGTTCACCCACATGAGCACTTGCACCCATCTGTCGGTGTGGTCAAACCCTGCTGACCTGGCGCTTTGGGACCATCGCACAGTTCAGGCTGATACAAAGTCCTGTTGCTGCTATGGCCAGGAGCACAAGTGTGAATTCACCAGAGACACCACTGGGCTCTTTCACAGAAAGTGAGTGTTTAGGCAAGAGGGACTGGAGCTGAGAAGTGTGTGCGCTGGAGGGAAGTTTTGTGGTGGGAGTTTTACAGGGAGAAGTGTGTGTGCTGGTGGTGGGAGCAGCAGAGGTGGGTTAGTGTTTGGGCTGGTGCTCAGCTGGGCTTAGGGAGCTCCATCATAAAAATGGCCATCACCTTCCAGTTTCCTGGTATTTGCATTGACCTTGGGAGAGGAGTAGGACAATGTCTGCATTACCAAATGGAGAGGAAATCGCATATTGTTTTAGCCTTTGTGCTAAGCAGGCAGTGGTGGCTCACCATGTAAGTCTCAGGTAGCCCTGAGTGGGACCAGCTGGTGCAGAACGTCAGTGGTCCCTATGACAGAGACATTGCTGGATGAGCTGCGCTCTGCACGCACACCTGCTCCCTGTTTTGTGGTTTTGATCCATAGCACTGACTGTTTTGTCCTCGCACAACCGTTCTGCAGTGAATGTCATCTTGCATGTTTAGAAACACTCCTCAGTGGCTTTGCTGAAGTTTCATCACTAATGAGGTATGACGAAAGGAGAGATTGCTGGATCTTCAATGGCAAAATGCTGTTTGCTGTCTGAGATCAGTGTAATAGGGTACTTACCTGCAGCGGTCTGTCTGCGTTTCATCTCTCCAGCTTTGTGCTGTGTCGCTGTGTAGCCAGGCAGCTCCAGGTAACTTCGGCAGCAGATGAGTTGCAAGCTCTCCCATGCTGAGAACTTACTCCAGCTACAGTCTCCCTTCTCCACCAGCTCAGTCTAAGACAGGCAGCTGGGAGAGACCTCTCGGTGGCATTTTTAGCATGCATTCAGAGCCATACGTCTTGGCGTACTTTGATCGATCCACCAAGTGAACAATGCTGTACTGGCTTTACCAAGATGTGAAGAGGTCTGTGGCACAGCCACGGGGGTGAGGAAGAGGAGTTTAGAAACTCTGATAACTGATTCCCTGTCACCTAGTACCCTCCTGGGGACAGCCGTCCCGCATGACTGCTGGGATGAACACCTTGAGTGACACCATCCACTGTCAGGCAAATCTTGAAAGCCCTTGTAGCGGTGATCTGGTCTGGGTGGCCAACAATGTGAGGACTCTGGCTTTGTATGCTTCTCTCTCTCTTGCTGCAGCAGGACGTGCAAGTTTGTTGGCAACCCCTGAGGTGATCAAACTCTGGCGTACTTCAAAACTCTTCCGTGTAGGCAAAGCAAGCAATATTTTAGCACAAATCAGGGCAAACTACCATGGGACATGGTAGATCCTGCATCCCTCGAAGTCTTCAAATCAAGAACGGGCAGCTTCCCAGGTGGTGTATCTTAATTAAACACCATCTTAGTTAATCACAGGGATGTCTGACTGAAAAAGACTTGTCTTATAGAGGAAGTCAGGCTGGATGATGTAATTGTTCTTCCTGTCCTTGTTATAAAAACAGATGTTTACTGTGGGAGAGGATGTATTTAAATACAAGCTGTGTCTACATAATGGCTTTAAAGTATGTTAGTTAAACATATTCATGTGATCCTGCCGGTTTTTGAACTTTTTAGGTAACCTAAAAAAGGTCAGTTATAGAAAACTGCCTTCACTGATGCAGTGAATTGTGTTAACCTCCTTCATGCCCGCTATGGCAGCTACGCTGGTGTTAGCTACCTCAGGCTGTTCCAGAGACTGAACAATTCAGACTGTATTGTGTGAAACCATGGCTGGGGTCTGGCTTTCCCTCCATCACAGCTGTGTGCTGTGTTGCCCAGTTTTCTGCCCCGTGGTGGGAAGATGGGCTGGGGAGGGGAGCTGCTGCAGTGGCAGCCTCGGAAACCAGAGGGGTGGAGAAATGGTCACAAAAAAAGGGGCACATCCAAGTGGTACCACTGAGGAGGCGAGCTCGTGTTACCCTCACAGCGCCTGCCCTGTAGCTTGGAACAGACGGTACCTTTAAGAAACATGATGTGGGTCCCATTCTGCCTCCAAGCTGTACTTCCATAGACGTGTCTTTAGACTGAATTTATAGCATTTCTGTAAATGTACTATAGGCCAGTTCTTCAGCTAGGAAAGCCACCGTTAAGTGTGTTCTTTTGAAGCACACGTTGCTCTAAATAACTTTGAAATAATTATTTCTCAGCTTTCTTTAGAAGGAGCTGAGTAAATTCTGCCCCAAAGGAAGACTCTCCCACACTGTGCAGTGTTGTGGGGCTGTTGCGTGTTCTTCACACCTGCAGCATGTGTTTTGACAGGGGTCATTTGGGAGGTGAGGAGTGGATGGGGGTAGAAAGGAATATTAATTAAGCTTGTCACTGCCAGAGGGGTAGTGTGCACTGTGTGCAAGGAAATTCCAGGTAGAGCTGGGCATGATTTTTCTACATGGAGTAGTTTTTATTTAAAAAAAAAATATGCTTTTGAGAGTACCACAATTATTCACATATCCAAGTTCAATCTGGCAAATTATATCATACAAAAAATAAGGGGGGAGTATTGGAAGAGTTGAAAATGCTTGTGTCAATCTTTTTAGAATGAATAACTTCAATATTTGAATTTCAAAGTTAATTTAATTTCAAAATAATATTAAAAAATCCTTAATTTGAAATAAAACATTTAATGTGGGGCTCAAAAGTATTTTAGGTTTATCTGAATTAAAATTTTCCAAATTTTCCTGTTTAGTGTCATATCCACCACTGTGTATCTGCTTAATTCAGTTCCAGCATGTCAAGAAATTGCATTAGAGAAAACTTTACAGTATCTACTCAAAAGAAAGTTAGCAGCTGTGGAGGAATAGGAATCTTTAACATGATGCAACTGGTTCACCTAAAAGTAAAAGAAGGTAAATAAAATGGAGAAAAATATAATTGTGAATGCTAGGAGCACTTTCTTAAAGTGAGACATCTTGGTTCATCTTAATTGTCTGTCTGTCTGTCTAATCATTTGGCAATGCCAGCTGTTAGTCTATAAACTGTCTTTCAGAGCAGAAGGGGGAAATGCTTTATGTTTTCCCACTATATAAAAAAACTGGGCAAAGCAAAAAAGACTGTATTGAGAACAATTTGGCACCAGTCTGGGAGGGCAGAAAATGCAAATCTTATGGAGGATATGATAAAAGATGGATTGTCTTGTCCATTTTGTTATGGGAGGCTGCGGGTCGGACAAGAGGAGGTCCTCACCTGAAATTTTAACGGTCAAGCAGATCTATATTTTTGTGAAAATAAGTACTGTGGAGAGGAGCAGGCAGACAGGACAGGAAAGCCCTCTTCTCTAGGCAGTTCTGGGTTTGTAACGATTTTAGCATCTCATACTTTTGCATGATATAGTACCTGGCAGGACAAGGGAAGTATGTGTTAATTGTCTTCAGGCAGCCGGGCAGGGTGACCACCGCTGCCGGGGCAGGACCAGGCGGGTGCTGTCCCTCTCCTGCCCCGTCCCCCACAGCCGAAGGTGTCTGTAGGAACAACCCGCCGCCAAAGCAGGCATGTACTCACCGCCAAATGTCGGCCTCGGTGAACAGCGGCTGACCCGAACGGGAGACCGCGCACCCAGCAGAGCTGCTGGCTGTGCCGGGCTGCGTGCCCGGCGCGGTGGGAGAGCCGGAGCTGCTCCCAGCTCACCTGCAAGCGCGACGTTCCGTCGCACCCACGCGGAGTGACGAAGCGCAGGGCTCGTTCCCCCTTACGACAGGGATCGCGGCACTGCTGCGGGGAGGTACCCAAACTCTCTGTGCCTCACTTCTGGAGAAAAGGCAGGATGGCAATTCTTAGCTGTTTTTGTAAAGCACTTGGAACCCGCCAACGGCGTGGATGCGCTGCGTGCCGCCTTTCGCTGCAGTGCTGCAGCCCCGGGCTGTTCCCTGTGCCGTCTATTTCTGCCAGCCGCGGGCCCGCATCCCTGCCCGGGGAGATGGGAGCAGGTGACAAGCCAGGAGTTGGATGCTGAAGGTCCAAGACCCTGCAGAGGAAATGAAAAGTTTTAGTTACTGTGGCTGTGCCTCTCCTCTGGTCAAAGAGGGCAGGCAGCCAAATCCATCTTCAGTGGTGATATAATTACTAGCAACGACCCCCAGCCCCGGCAGTGTTTAAATGGCTTTTCAGGGCAGGCACCAAACCCAATCTGGTTTACATAAGATAAACTCAGTTTTGCTGGAGGGGAAGGGAGAGGAAGGGGAGTCCCTGGTCGGGAGGGAACTGATGTATAAGGACAGTCGCCCAGCCCGCTCCCCGTCACGTTCCCGTCACGCTGCCGCCTTTCCACCAGTGCCGGTGCCATCGACTGGGGCCCGAGCATCAGGTCCCTGCTCCCAGGGAGCAGTTTTGCAGAGAGGGTGCTGGTGCTGTCCCAGCTCTGTCCCCTGCAGTGCCCGCCGGGGCGCAGGGTCTCACCGCACTGCAGACAGGAGTGACCGACGCGGCCAGGCAGTGTCCCTGGCTCGTGGTGGAGCGTGCCTCTCTTCCAGTAGCCAGGTTGCAAGATGTGGGAGCGCAATGCGGCTGTCCTGATGGCCAACTCCTACTGTGGGGCAGAGGAGCGGTGCGTTACTGTCCTGTCTCTCCAGCTGCGCCGCTGGGGTCTTTGGCGAGTCCCACCACCGCAGTGCACCGAGGCACTTAACTGAGGCGGGGTGGAAAGGTGAACAGTAGCAATTACTTCTGGGAACAGAAGGGTTTTTAGGGTTTACCCTCTTATTGCACAAATGTCAGAAAGAATGCCAGGCATTTTGCAGCTGGGGAATCAAGCCAATAGCTTAAGAATGTTTGAAGTGTGTTTCTGCCATGTTGGATGCAAATGTAAAGTATTATTACAGTATTCCCCCGTGCATTCAGAATATATGTTGTTAGTGCTATTTTGGAATGAGGAAACTACTATTTCCAAATCAGCTTGCCTCCCTTTGCATGCATGAAGTTAACAATAAAACACTTCACACCCAAAAACTGCTGATTTTTCAGGTAGTGATATTTTCTTTCAGACTCCTGTCAGTCTAGTCATCCATCTGATTCAGTTCATTGTAACAAACTATTGGTTTCACCTCCACTCAGGAAACATTCCCGCTCTCCCCACTTTTCAGAAGCCAAGGAGAGAGAAGGGCAGGTTTTATTCTTCATATTCTGAAAGAGGGACAAGGGATGACGAGTCTGTTTCATGTTCACCTCCTTTCCATGCCTTGAATGAATGAACTGGTTGGCTGGGACAGAGCTCCTTTCTGTAGCAGTCTGAAAGGTCTTTGCTAGCATCTGTCACCTGTGCCTGAGATATCACAGTCTGGAGTTTTGTCCCCTTGGGTAGGACTCTTCCTGCTGTTGCCATATAAGACTTTTGAATCACTAATTCTCATCAAGGAACCATGTGCCTACAGTCCTGAAAATCAAGATAATGACTTCCCTTAGATTCCTCAAGATTTTCTGCCAGGAAGGCAGAAATTCCCCTGCCCATGAACTCTGCTGGAGCACAGATCTGTTTCCAGCCCAGACATCTGCTGCTGCTGGACTCAGGACTGCATTTTGATGTCCATTATGCACTGCCAGGTGCACACTTTGCCAGCAACATTAAAAGGGAAGTATGTGCTGAAAATCAAAGGATGAGACATGAATGTTATGGCTAATGTACTCTTCCTTCATAGCTCTCCTAGGAATTTAACACAAGAGGTGTGCTCTTGCATCCTTTCGGGAAGGCTACAGCAAGTGCATGAGGAATTTTCAAGTGTCACCTTCTTTGAGCTTCATTACAGAATATCCTTCATTGTTCATTCCCATGTTTTTCTTCTTTTACAACGTATTCCTGGATTTCAGAGACGGTGTGTACCAAAGCTGATTTGAAAGGTTTAGAGCGATTTGGAAATAGAGCGTGGTCCAAACTGAACCATCAGCTTTCATCTCCCCCTTAGAAGTGTTCAACAAACCCTTGATCATTGCAGGGAATCAGACTCATGTGCTGACTTAATCCCAACTCAGCATTAAGGTCACACAATGGTTCATATAGACTCTTTTGTAGTCATAAATTGTTCTTTAAAAATGCAAGGAGAAATGTTTCCTCTTTACCTTGATGGCTTTCCATTTTTTGTGCTGCAGCCTCTTGTTCACTCAGACTTTCTTCCAACGCTGCAGCCTCAGTCAGCAGTGACAGGGGCAGGCCTGGGAATAATTTGTTTCATTGAATTGCAGATGTAAAGAGAGGCTCAAGAGCATTCAAGTAAATTGTCATCTGTGCTAGACAGTCAGATCTCCTAAGAACCAGAAGTTTGTGTACCTGTTAATTTATTGCTTCATCTTTTCTTCATCTGCCATTTCAGACTGAGCGTGCCATTGGTATACATGTGGGTTTTTTTCACTAGAAGTGGTGTCAAAGAAAAACATTAACAACTAAAATTGGAGGTGGAGAAGACTTGAGTTAGGATCTTTGCTATTGAACCTTTATTTGACTTTGGGGCAACATTGTCCCCATTATTCAAAAGGGGAATAGAAGGAGGATAAATCTGTGACATCACAGTGTATCTCTCAGATAAAAACTGCGATGTCATCAACTTTTAAGTGCACTTTTAAAATGCTCAAGTAATGATCCCAAAATAGTGACATTCCCATTAATACATTGGTAGAGCCTTACTGTGTGATGCTGTAGTATTGAATTTTAATTGGAAGGAGACTTTGAGTTATATATACACATATATGTATTTGTGTGTCATATTAATGTTATTTACTGTAAATATTGCTCACCTGTCAGGGATAGATCTAAAGTCCTATAATAAGTGTTACTCACCTTGAAGGAGAAGAAGGAGGAAGGAGAAAATCTTATTTGTTTTGCAAAAGTGTGTCAGCATTCTAACAAAATAAGGCAAAACATTATCCCTTACAGCTTAATCTCAATCCTATTTGGAGCGTGGTTTATCAACACATGAAAGAGTACCAATACTCGAAAAGATAGGCCAGATTCTCAGCTGCTCTCAATCAACATTCCTCAGTTGACTTTAAGCCAAGAGGTTGGCTTGGTGTCTTAAAGAGGCCCAGTCTAAGTAGTCTTACACTTTAATTTTTATTAAAAGATGCATGCTGATTAATAGTTGAGCACACCCAACACGTATAAGAAAATAGGTATTTCTGTATCAGATGAGTCTGGTCTGTGTACACTCAGTTCTGGTTCAGCCTGGTTCTGGTGATGCCATGTCGCAGGCTCCAAAGGAAAGTGAGAAATCTCAGCAAAAGATAATGATGGAGCAGTCGGCAACCAGGGCAATTTTCTCCCTAACTCCATGGAGATTGGGCTTGATTCATCAGTTTTCAGTGTATTGCCTTTTGATTTTCTGTAAACAGCCCCTTACTGCTCTACCAGGAAACAGTGAACAGCAGTGCATGATTTTCCTCTTCTGTATCAGACCTCACTTTGCTCAGCTCTAACCTCCCCTCTCTTACCCATTTCTAATCTGTTCCAGTCTTTTTGATCTCTCTGTCTCCTCACATGGAAATCTTTTCCAGCCCCTATCATTTTTAGCATCTGTCCCTGGAGTCCGTCCTCCTCAGCACCGCTTGCTCTGAGCCAGGCTGAAGGGAAAGTTTGCATGACCAGGATATGCCATAGGTTTACCGAGTGCTGCTTAAACCTTCCAAGCTTTACTTCTCTCCCAATGGTATGTCCTGCCAATGTCTTTGCTTTTTAACCACCCCATGAGGGGGCACATCGTCACCTCTGGGATATTTTTGCCTTTGTGGTTACAGCTCATCTCGAAGGAACCTGTTTTACAGCCAGTGAAGCCACACAGCCTTGCTGCAGGCACACACTCGCCCTCCTTTCCCCGGTACTCCAGCTGGGGACGTGGTCAGGCTGCCGGCGCATGAGATCACATCCAGCACGGCTACTCCCTGGAAGCCAAAGTGTTGCTTAGTAACCCACTCATGGAAGTACCAGAAGCATTTTTCAATCTGTCACGTTGGCGAAAAACACTGGCTTCTTGATTTAGAGGCATTCTGCTGTGCGTAGCGGGGCTGTGCTCCATTACCTTGCATCCAGCGCGATCTGCAAGTGAGGAAATGAACCTCCATTTAGTGGAGGGGCTGGGGGGGGACACGGATGAGGCACGGAAAATATTTGTGAAGCCTTTAGCTGGTTCTCCTGGCATCTAGTCCTCATCTTAACTTCCTTCCTGTGGGAGATATTCCCTCCTTATGGAAGTGCACTCCAGGGCCCCATAGCAATTGGCCAAACAGGACCCTGCAGCACCTTCATCTATTATGAGACATTACTGCAATAAAACATGGTGTGTCATACTGAAACTGGATGAGGTATTGCAATATTTATGTTGTAAGCCTCAGTGTCATGGACAATTGCTACAAAATAATGTATGTCTTTTTTTAATGCAGTGGAGTCACAGCAGCTTCACAAGAGCACACAGAACGCAGACCATCTGGGATTACATGGTTTCCTCAGTTATTTTCAAATTATTCTGGTACAGAGAGTTAAATGAAAAACATCCTCTCATTTAAAAATAGATTGTGAAGTCTTTTAGGTTATTTCCCTTCCCTTTTAAGAATAATTCAATTTGGGAGCAAAACATCCAAGAACTGTGTTTTGACTTCAGAGGCTTGCTCCTTTATCTGGCACTGGTTTATCCTTAAAAATGGCTTCAAAAAGTAACTTGAGGGCTTTTATTTGAGGTACCTTATTGATTTTGCTATCAAATCTCCTCGGTTTGGAAGTGAAAAGGTATTTTAAACAATGTCTAGCTTTGAGCTCTGGGGTCCAGCTGGGCTCTTCCCATCCTACTTCTTGTCATCAGAGGGAGTACAGCCATAGTCTGTGTCCAGCCATGGCATCACACATTTCTGTGGCTTGCCTCTTGTTGTCAGATCCTGTCCTGGAAGCACTCTGCAAGAAAAAAGGAAGGGATTTTATACGGGTCATGGAAGGTCCCGAGTGGTCTGAAGACAAGGTTGTTAGACAAGTGTTCCCGAGAGGCTCTTTTGGTCTTCAGAGAGTCTCTTTCCTGGGATGATGCTCAATGCTGCGGTGATGAAATTAGCAAAGTTTGTTTCTTGTGCAAAGCCTTTTCGGTGTAAGGTGAGTGACACGCACAACAGTTGTGGGCTAAAGCTTGACTCAGCATAAAGATGAAAAAACATCCAGCAACATGAGACGCTCCTGACTTGATTTCTGAGGACTTTCTGAGGAAGTTTCTGAAGATTCTTGTGGTTCTTCCTAGTCTAATAGATAAATTTGGGTACGGGATAAAGAGTCTTTCAATTTCATTGCACGTAGTTACATTTTTATTGCATGTAGTCACAAGACATACAGAAAGTGATAAAAAAAATGTTGCTGATGATTGGTGTGTGGCCAGCATGACAGCAGCTGATGACCTGCTGTGGGTCCAGGTGCAGAAGTGTCTACATCACACAAATATTCAGAGTGAGCTGGCTTCTCTAGGGGGCAGGGAGCATATTTGGCAGGGGAGCCAAAGACAGTGAAGGCCTGATCTACATTTCAGTTCTTATAACTGGCTGTGCCAGCTCAGGATTGATGGAAATCTTGCCCTTGTGATACTTTGCTCTGTGGAGAGAGGATTCAGAGAAGCACTAAGTGTACAATGCATCGTTTGTTTTAAAAGTAGCAGGGTATCTATTTCCAGTCTTCTAATACAATGACCTTGAAGTTTGTTCGTAATTAAACAGTCTTGTCTTACCAGTTAGCCATTGAAGGAAAAGAACTGTTGTTATAAAGAGAGTGGGCTAGGGAAGAGCAGTTGGACTGGTTAACTTCTAGGCAATACTGAGAAAGCACATCCACTCCCTGAATTCACAGGGGAAGGGCACCTCTTTCTTCGCACATTCTTCTCATTCTGCATGATAAAATTATTTGAGTTGAGAGAGATTTTAGGGCAACTGAGTTAGCTACAAAGCAGGGGATATTCTACTAATATTAATTCTTGTTTAGTTTTTGAGGTTTTTATCAGCTCGTATGCTCACAGCCTTCTTTTCAGCATTGGGGATGCTCTAGGTTATCTCTGTCTCACCTAACTGTGATCTGCCTGCCCTTATGGAAACAACAAAATGTGGGTTGGAACCTGCCCCACTTCCTGGCTGTACATACCCTACCTATGATATATGTGTATGTTGAATGACTGCATCAGAGTGGGTTTTGTAACTGTGATATCGAGATAATGTGGTTGGAGAAAACTAGGAATACATAAAACTTAACATGAATAGAAAATCAAAGTCACTGAAAAGGCAATACAGCTGAAGAAGTTTTCTTCCTCTGAGCCACCACCATGTTTTCTACAATATGCCGGCTTCTGTATCCCTAAATAGCCTTTTATCCTCTTTGCAGCAGCAGAGAACTTGACTTTTGTGCCTTTACTCTGAGCTGGAGACATTGGTGTTCAGTCTTTTCATAATGTGCTGATGAATTGAAAAGCTCACCTTGTCATGGGTTTGTCAACTTCCGTAGCTTCCGACCAAAATAATCTAATGCCAGTCAGTGAATAGCCTGGAGGAGTTTTGGGTGCTACTGGCTGAAGCGTGCCATTGAAATGTTGGTCTTCAGGGCAATAGTGATAAGGAGGTTTTGTATTGATACTTGTGAGAAAAATCCAGCAGTCTCAGTTGAAACCGATTGTCCTGTTAGTCACATGGTAAGTCCAGAGATGAGCCAGAACAACTGGATGAGGGAAAAAATAAGGACTCCTGCCTGAAGAATACCCCAGATATCACTTTCACTTCAGAGGAAAAGCCCTTCTGTGACCAGTTCTGGGGTGGCAAGTAGGTGGGCTCACAAGGCTGGAGAGACATGTCACTGTAGCGTGTTTCTCACTGCACCTTTGATTATGTGAACATACCAGAATAGGAGGAAAACGCCCGTCATTTCTTTCAAATTCCTTTTCAGCTATGTACACGATCTCCAGGTCACCTGTTGCTACCCACTGTGAGGCCTCATTGGAGTTTACACTATGCTGCTTGGTATTCATTTACTTTTGGTGGCCACAGACTGATGTTACAGGTTTGGGAACCAGTACATAATTGTAAGGACAGCTTATTGTGTTATTTTTTGTCCCTTTCTCTCCTTTGTGAAGTGTGAACCTTTCTTTTGAACTCTGAAGTGACTGTATTGTTACAGTGTGTGTATGTAGAGATTTGTTTTGACATGGCTTGTGTGGAGGACCTTTGCTCTTCTTATCTCACACTCAGTTTTATTAAGTGCTTGATAGCTTTGCCAGCCTTTTGTGGGGGAGGAGAGGTGATGGGGTGTGTTCTTACGCTTCAAAACTTGGTGTTTTTTTGAAGGAAATTTACCCAGCTTTACCTAGAGCGGTATGAGAATCCAGGGTGCTTCTGACTGTTCTTCAGTCGTCCCGATCTGATTTCTTCCAGGAGAAAGGGATTGGTCTTGAAACCCTCAGAAAAATATGTTGCTTAATGCTATAAGCCAGCACTGATCAAGAAGACCCATCAGTTTGTCATGCGTGGACATTTGCATGACATTTCACCCCCGTCTGAAGCAGTCTGAGCACAGAGTGAATCCCATCCTTCGCTCATGACAACCGACATTGCTCCCTGGACACTAATGGAGCTACCGCAGCTTGCACCAGCCAAGGATCAGCCCTTCTGTGTTTTGGTGGTTAGGAAACCCGTGAGTGAAATCCTACAAGGGTTTGAGAGAAGAGGGCAATGCGTGATGGAAACCTCTCAACTTTGCAGGATTTCTTTGGTATTCATACACATTTGCAAGAATGTATTCCAAGCATCTTGTACTGTTATTAGTAACTTGTACTGTAGTTTGTTAGCAGTGTTGACTACCTACGTAGCTAATATTCTGTTGCAACTTAGAAAAAGTGTAAACGATTGCAGAAAACAGGAGTTTAGAACTTGTATGTACTTTTTTTTTTTTTATATTAAAGCACTTCAATTAAAAGTACAAGGAAAAATGCTCCTGTAGCCTTTGTTGGACATCTGAACAGATGTGTGGAAAGAGAGAGGAACTCTCTCTTCCTGAGATCTCCCCTGGTTGCTTTGGTACTAACAAAAGAGATGGTCAAACTCTGGGGACGGACTCTGCATGTTAAATCTTATTTGGTAAACAGAAGATGTCAGCAACCTAGTCCAGTATATATTATAAACTGATGGAGTCCCTGCAACCGAAGCCGAAGTGTCTGAGCGATCGCCAAGCCATTACTAAGTGGTGTTTCACACAGATGTGAGTAGCTACAAAAGGGTGGTAACTGGGGAGGAGTTAATGAATGAGTCCACTGTGTAATATGTTAGATTTCCTTTCTTTTTATCACCAAGTACCTCAGAGGTCACTGAGGAGTCTGTTGATGTAAAAGTGGAGGACAAGCATCCACAGTCCAGGGTTATTTCAGGAGTACTGCGAAGTTGTGGGTTTGGATACCAGAGGAGGGGTATTGGAAAAGAGCAGCACACATGGGCAACCAATGGCCCTCACCACACATCCCAGGAACTGGTTTTCTCCCCGCACCCCCTGAAATGTGCACATCCAAATACTGTTTCTAGATCACATCACTGTGGGATCGGCGTGCGTAAACAGACGTCTCTAAAGCGGCTTGCGATTTGGTGATCTCAGCCCAGCTCTTAGTAGCCAGATGCCCATAATATGAAAACAACCATCAAAACTGTCTCTTTTCCTGGCACTGTTTAATCAAAGGGACAATGGGAGAGAATGGCAGTCTTATTTCTACAAAGAGCCCTTCAATGTCAAATTTGCCATACAGTACAGTAGCATTCACCTCTGTGGCACAGACCACAGCCACTCCAGAGAGGAACAAAAGCTCTCAGACAGCACGCAATTAATCCAGCATCTATTAAACCAAGCACGGGTAATTTTGAAGGAACGTAACAGATTTCTGCTTTAAATTATTCTAAGCACTATTTTTTTTAACTCTACACAGTACGCACAGCTCAAAGTACAAAACAGAAGGCTGTGTTTCTGGCAGCTGTTATCTTCCCAGTAGCTGTTTTACATCCCCAGCAGCTCATAATCCTGAGACAAAAATCAAGTAAAGCACAGCAGAGGAACAACATTAAAATGCTGCTGGCTTTCCTGCTGCCCACAGCCATGATCAGGTGCCCAACGCAGGAGCAAACAATTAGTTCCATGACCAAGGGAACTAATGAAATCTGGTTTCCTATGGATTTATGACAATATGTTGCCTTGGTGCCAGAGACTTGAGGGGTTAGTCTTTCTGCTAATATCTTGAATCCAGATGAGGATTTTATCAGCTATAGTCTCTGGAATGGCTTAATGAACTTTGAAGTGGTGATACATTTAGAAAAAAAGATATATTGCACACTACATACAGTGAGACATGAAATTTAGTGGTGGGAATTTACAAGATGATTTAAAAACACAGATCAAAACAAATATAGCTTGTCTGCTAAGTCCTAAAAATGGGACTGCTGCTGGTTTTATTTCTGTAATGTCTGTCTACACTTGTTCTAGTGCAAGTCTATTGAATAATAGTGTGATTGCAATGGGGTAGTTCCAATAAAAGACACAGACTAGTTGCAGCAGTAGAGTATAAAGGTGTAAGTAAACAATATGTTTTCACAGAGGAGGAAAATTACCCAGAGATCTAAGCTGGACTGTGTATTTTTTAATCTATTTACAAGTGATTTGGAAAAGAAGATGAAAACTGAGGTGAGGAGTTTACTGAGAATGAAAAACTGTTCTGGGCAATCAAAACAAGAGTTGACTGTGAAGAGTTGCTGAAGTTTTTCATGATAATGAGGGACTGGGTTGGAAAATGACAGATGAAATCCACTGTTGATAAATGCACAGTAATGCTTCTGGGGAAAAAAACCCACCCTAATTATACATGCATAATGAGGGGCTCTAAATCAGCCATCACTGCACAGGAAAATGATCTCGGTGTCGTCGCTAATTCTGAGAAAATGACAGGTCAAGCCTGATCAGGTGTCAAAAAGCAAGTAAAATGCTAGGAATTACTAGGAGGGGAGAAAAAAAGGAGAAAACAGAAAATATCATTATGTCCCTGCATAAATCTGTGGTGTGGTCCTGTGCTGGGTAGTGTTTGCAGCTTCTCTATTCCCCCACCCTCCCATTCCCGCAGCGCAGCACACATCCAAAAAGCCTGTAGGAGAGCCAGAAGAGGCACAGGGGACAGCCAGAAAGCATTGGCACTCGGGGCAGCTTCCATGCGAGGAGAGAACAAATGTGCTGGACTCGTTGGCTGTCAAGAGAGATGGCAAACGAGAGACAGGCTTGCAGGTTTGCCAGGAACCAGCTGCCGCAGCGAGCGAGCTGCACCTCCAGCCCCAGACACCCCGAAGCATCTGGCTTCCTGCAGCTGAGGGGACACAGCCCAGCTGTGGCGTACACACTTGATACACACCTATACACACCTTACTTCTGATGCTTTTGGCCCCCAAGCTTCCTTTAGAGGTCATTGTTAGGGAAGGTTATTTCCCCAGCCAGCCTGGTACTTTGGTCCTCACGTCTTACAGCAGCAGAGTTTAGTTCTGTTCCTGGATACGTATTCCTAGCACCTTAGTATGTGCCCATACTGGGACAGAAAAATGTATTTGACACTTCAACCGTAGTCCTTCTTGAGCAACTTATGCTGTGCCTGCTTATTTTGTTCAGTACAGTTGATAAAAGGTTATCAAACAGCTTGTGGTTGAAGCTTTCAGCATTTTTCTGCCACAAAAACTGTATGAAACACTAAGTCCAAACGCAGCAAACCACGGCTAAACTTGGGGGTCGCAAACCTAGCACCACGTAAGCAGAGGATAAACTTCCCATCCACTTCTGTGGGACCAGGATTTCATCTCTAAGTGTAGGAGCTTCCTAAGAAGTTACAACGGTGATGACAAAGACTGAAGGTGGCCTTTCGCAACAGTAGGAATTGATTTAACGGCTTTTTAGTATGTGCTCCCAAAAGGCCCTAGTGCAACTATCTGTTTTGATACCACGATAGCTCACTGCTGTGCAGCCTCTGCTTTAGTCATTTTTCCACATGACCACCTTATTCCTGGGAAATAAGAATCCATAGGAATTGAAAGAGCCTTCTCCCCAAGGCTGCCTGCCTGTGCTTGAACGGAAGAAAGACCCGTCAGTCTCAAGGAGAAGCTACGGAGAGCAAAAGTACCTCCCCGGCAGCCTGACCTTGGCAAGGAGACTGGGGACTCAACATTCACGACAGGCGGCAGCTCCCTTTAATAAATATTTCACGGCAGAGAACGGCAGACTTGGGGAGAAAATGGAGGGCAGAGTTCAGCCTGTGACGCAAGGTGATGTGACCGGACCTTGTCTAGCGGGGCTGGAGGCCACCTAATTGGGCTTCCTGAGCCATGGTTACG
>NW_010548803.1:44008-47214 GCF_000687285.1 Phaethon lepturus
TGCTTACGAAGAGCATTCTGTAGTCCTCTGGGAAAGCAAAAATAATTAAAAGGGCCCTCAGCACGCAGTGTTGCTAATGGGCTATTGCCTGCCATGTGATGTTTTTGTGCTCAATTAGAGCCGAGCAAAACAGACTGCTAAAAATTCACGTCTCCCTCCAAGAGACACCTGGGTGGACCAAGCCTCCTCTTCTGCTGCACGATGGCCCTTGTCGTGCATTGCCCTGCCATGCTTGCAGCGAGGAGCTGAAGGCGGAGGCGACGGCTAAGCTTCGTGCAGCAGAGTACACCTCTCCCTATTTACTGTGCTGCAGACTGAGCTCCGGCACGGGGAGCTGGTCGGGTCAGAGCAGTCGTCCTAGCACACCCAGGCACCTCCGCGGTGACCTTGAGCTGCAGGATGATTGTGCATGTGGTGTGAAGCAAAGGCCCTGGATCTCTTCCAGGCAAGCGCTCGCTCGCGCATTGCATGTCTGTGTGGACTTCTGGCTTCTCCCAGTGCAGCGCAAGGCTTAGCCGGTGCCAGCTGCGGCTGCCTGGCAGAAGAATTCCTCCAATAACCCCCCTTTCTCTGCGCAGATCCTGTACGAGATGATGCTGAAAGACCTATCAACACCTCCTGTGTTTTGTCAGGAGGGATTTGGCCACCTCAAGGCAATTTCTCTCTGCAAACTCAGATTTGCCTTCTGTCCAGGCACCTCCTTTATTTACCAGCTCTGCTGTGGAGGCTGCCTTGCCAGGTCTGCGTGCCTAACACCTTGTGCCTGATGCTCTCACAAGCCTTGATTCCCTTTGCAAGCCATCGGTGCTTCGTTCGGGCCAAAACAACAATTCGTCTCCAAGGTATGGTCGGTTGAGTATTCATGGGCTAAACTTTAGGTAATTAGCATTGTTAATGTTCTCTGTGTGATATTACAGCTGTGGGGCTCATTAAAATGTTCTCTTGGGAGAAGCCAGGCGAAGAGTCAGGTGTCAGCTTTGCTTCATGTGGAAAAGCCTGCCTGTTATTCTGAGAGAATTATTTGTTTAAACGCAGGATTTACACATGATGGTGTATTTAATCCCCAGTGTGTCTGACAGTCTGAGAGGTGGACTGAGCTGCTGGGCAGCATCTGGCGTGGCTCAGATGGCCCCAGCCCCTGGCAACCTCACTCCCAAGAGGAGACCTGGCCAGAGGGAGGAACTCAGCAGCAAGGATCTCCATCTCTTCTGTCTAGGAAAGCTTCAGGCCCCTGGGCTCCCCCCCAAAACACAGACAGCAGGCAGGAGGCCGTAGGCTGGTCTCTCCTGGTGCCCACTGTCTCATTCCATCAGAAGGCCCTGTCAGGTCCTACCCACTGCCTGGCCAGCCCCAGTAGCTCCCCAGAGCAGGGACTGATGAGCACATTTAAAAGGAGAAAGACAAAAGGCTACAGAGGAGATCAAGCTGGTCTGAGCCAAGGGGAGTTCAGATGGTGAGAAGTAGAGGTTGCATTTCATTCCTGTTCTTCCTACCAGGGAGGCTCCAATGGGGAGACAGGAGAAGATGGCAGTTCTTCCCGCCACGGACTAACCTCCCTCGGCATGGGTCACCATACGAGCCACCCTTGTAGCAGGTGCCACACCATCCTTCAGCATCTTCCTGGGGCAGCACTAGCTCCTGCTCCTCGGGGAGGGGACAGCATGGCCCAGGGCTACCTTCCTATGGCACCATCAGGAGCAGTGCTGGTCATCCCACCCTGCCTCCATGTTTTATACAAGGAATGGCAGAGTTGAGCATGTTACCATTCTGGGCAGGGGAGTTGTGCCCCAGTAACAGGCCTGGAGGCATCCATGTACCTCAGGTACTGGGCACGACAGAACTGTGCTCTGCGGGCGGCTCTGCATTTGCTGTGTGAACTTCCTTAGTCCTTCTCCCCAGGCCTGCCAGCAGCTGGCCAAGCAATTACTTATGCACAAGAGCTGAGCTTCTTCAGCTGAAGGTGGTCGCTGTGGACAGATGTCAATGCAACACATGGGCACATACCAGCTGTTTGCAGGCTCTGAGCACAGGCAGGCAGAGATGCCCATTAACAGAGACAGAGATGTAGAGTGATGCGTGCTGGCTCCAGACCTGGCCTGCCAGTAACTGTACAGAATTTAAAGCATAAATACTGGTGCTGTTGTTATTTTTTTAGTTTCTTAAAATTTTTTTGAAGCTTCAACCAGTATGCCCCCAGTATTGCTTACTGGAGTGCCTTCAGGGGAGTATGGAGAGCTGTCCTTGTGCCTGGGGAGAACGGCCACCTGTGTGGCTGGCTTAAGCGCCCAGTCCCACGCAAAGCCTTGTGTTTTGAGATGCCACATGTGACTGTCATCTTGCCACCATCTGAAACCAATGGCTTCAGCTTCTATGTAAGTTTCTCCAGCAACAGATTTTGTTGCTATGGCCCTTGCGGGGTTTGGCAGGCTGCTCAGATGGGTAATGGCCATGTCTGAAAGTCTCTCCGTTCCTTTCCATTTTAGCTTCTTAAATGTCCTCGCTTCCCACAGATCCTCTTTCTGCCGGTGGGAGTTGTAGGTAGGTGGCTGGAAGAGCAGAGAGATGGAGAGATGCAATGGAGGTATCGAGTTCCTGGTGTGAAGAGAAGCTGAGGGCCTGGGCGGGAACGAGGGATGGCGATGGGCAAGGAGGAGGAAGCCTAACAGGATGGAAAATGGGAGAGAAGAGTCTGCAGGATGGGGATGGGGATGGAAGATTACCTGACTGCAGGGAGAGGATTTGTACAGTGGGATGCTGCTTTGCATCAATTATGCACCTGGACGCCCTGTGCAATATTTTCTTGGGTTTGCTCTTTTGGTAGAGGAAGAAGGCTGGCTGCTCCACATGCTGTCGCTGCAGCCACTATCAAAGGAAATGGTGTCCTTCCCAGAGCTCTGCTGACACCATCGGCTATCAGCACCCAAACTCAGATGCAAGTGAACTGAGCCTTCTTGATGTCTGCTGAGTTAAAAAACAACACACACACACACACACAAAAACCCGCAAGGGGAAAGGGGCAATTTGGCTTTGTCTGGTGAAGACCTGCAGTTCAAAATCTTTAGCCAACACCCCAGACAGTCCAGAGATTTACCCTCTAACACATCATTTTCAGGTTGCTGTGGCAGGGCAGAGTAAAAGCAAAGAAGCAAATGTGGTGATGGGGGTGTTAATGGCCATCTGTCTGTCTCACCAGTGTTATTTAATGT
>NW_010548803.1:47245-54774 GCF_000687285.1 Phaethon lepturus
ATTCCTGCCTGGTTTTAGCCCAGCTTTCCAAAGGAAAGAAGACTAGTGCCGTCACGCAATCATCTGCTTCCAGCTAATGCTTTCTAAACTCCTTGGTCATTTCAGCCAAGTATGATAAAACCATGTAGTTGGTAGGGTCTTATAAATTTTGTGAAAACATGCAGATGAGCAGGGGAGGGAGAGGGAGTGTGAAACATCTTGTTAGTCCCTTCTGAAGGAAAGGACACAGCGTGACATTACACCATATTAAACACTAGTGAATGAGAGAGAAAGATTATGAATGCCCCAGCTTAATGAAAAATTGCAATTGGAGCCTGCATCTTAAGGGCATTGGAGAACCACATACAAAGCAATAGAAAGGCATAGAAAGCAATGTGTCGTTTCTTCTGCTGCTGATGGAACATCATCTCTCACGCTGTGGTTGAAAGATAAAAATGTCTGTTGAAAATTCTGTGGTGGACAGCACCAGGCCAAGAACACAGGAGGGAAATGTAGTTGGTCAGCTCTTCTGGTAAACATCTCAGCTGGTTCATATTGGAGCACCTCCATTGAGTCTTCCATGCGGTTTTACACCTGCCAAAAATCTGACCCAACAAATTTTGTGCTGAGGGAAGTGTTTAGTTCTTCTTTCACTAATAAAAGTATAATACATCAGCAAAATTACCTGTTATACCAAGCCCTACCTGTTCTTTTAGGAACATTTCACCAGAGCTAAATCCAGCCAACAACCCTGTTGTTCTGGACCTTCTCAGAGCTGGGAGGAGTTGGGGCAGAGGAATGACACAGTGTAAAGCCTAGGAGGATCCAGTTTTTCTCTTGGGCCTGTCCAAATATCCATAGTCCACCCTTGCCCAAGCCTTCAGTGTTTCCAGAGGTGGCCTGCATTTCAGCAATAGGACTTGTGAAAAGTGGCGTCCTTCCTCAGGAAGAGAGCTGCACACAGCATTCTCTGCCATTGTGCTGCACAAATGGCTCTTGGAAAAATTTGACTCGTCCTGTAGCCAGGGTGTGCAGCCAAGTCAAACTGCAAAATTTAGGTCCTCATTTTGGCTGGTGCCCAGTCAGGGTATTCAGAGTAGAGCTTTACTTTGCCTCTTGAGTTGGAGACAAACAGCAGAATTCAGAGGTGGCAGCGCTTGCAGCAAAGCCTGTGCCATACCCAGACCTTCACACACCTGGAGCAGAAGCCATGGACAGAAACTCCACATAAGAATGGGAATCACGTAAGAAAAACAATTCAGAGAGAATTCAGAGCAGGTTTTTATATGGTAGTAGAGGCCAGAACAGTGCGATATCGACTACTAACATCTTTACTAATAACACTAACTTCGGAGAATCACTGGGCACAGGGATTTTATCCAATTTAAATTTAGCTCTCCTGCGTTTCCTTTGCTGTGGACTTGTGCAGATGAAAGGAAGAATAATAACTATCTCGCAGACAAGCGATTCCACGTACCGGAGATTAGCAGAGGCACCGGCGAGGCGCAGGGCTCCTGCCGGGTGCTGACATTCCCGCGGCGCTGAGCAGAGCTTGCATTCAAATTATTCTGAGGAGAGCCGGCTCTTCGGCCGGGCAGCACAACGAATGCGTCAGGGACCAGGCAAAGGGGTGCTCGTTACTCACAGCTCGCCAAGCGCAGGAGTGCCCGCTCATTATCTGCCCGGCACAGACTGGTGTGTGTAGCCTTTCCTCATGCTCTGGTGCGTGGTGCGTTTCCGTGTGCATCTGTGTATCTGTTTCAGGGATGACATGTTCGTCTGATGATACATATTTAAATAATGTAAATAATTGACAAGCAATGAGGAAATGCGCTTTATCAAATGAAGCGAGACCAGGCAAGGCCCAGCATCAATTCATATTCATACGTTGTGCATTTCCTCCCTGTTTAATCTGTGTTTTAAAGGAACCTGTCCCTACTGGGAATTCCACTGCCAGCCCTCACCGGCCTTGTTTTGTGCATAGTATGCCTTCAAAACTAATCCATCCTCAAAGCCAGAGGCTCATGTCAGCTTCATTTTGAGAGTGAGCATTTAATTTCTGCTTGCTCTTGTCCTTTAAAAAAACTCCAACATTTAAGCTAATAAAAGGGAAAGAAACAGCAACCCGACTCTCCATCCATCCATCACAGCTAAAGCCAGTATTTTATCATGAGGATGGATTTGTCCTCGCCCTCTCTCTATCCTGCGTTGACATCAGGACTCCGTATAAGGCTCCCGAGGCCCATTTCTCCTGGGTTTAAATTCAGTGCCCCTGCACTTCTTTCTCCTGCCTTTAAAAGTTTCTTCTCCCCTCTGCTTGTTTTGTACTGGCAGCATAAAGTTTTGAATGACCGACCAGGGACTTAAATTTGTAGTGCCGGGTGATCCTGACAGCAAGCACCGGGTGAACAGGACAAACCTTCCCTAAATCCCGCTTGCCTTTGATCCAGCCGTGTGTGTTCTCTTTTCAGTCTCTATGCCTCCAAACGTCTGCGGCGTTCCTTCTTTGTTTTTGGGAATGTGTGGAGCGGCGCTTTTATTAATTGTGTGTCGCAGCCTGCGAACAAATTAGCATGTGTGCACAAAGGTGCTTTCCTGGCCACCTGATCCGTGCAGCTATGCTTAATTGGTGTGAGCGTGGCGAGGGAGAAGCCGTCAGGCAGGCAGTGCATTTAGCTTTGCTCTTTCTTTCCCTCTCACTCAGGAACTCATCTACGTTATTTTTGAATTGGAGTCTCTCCAGGCACCTTGTTTAATTTATGCTGCAACTTTCTTATCGTCCCCGGAAATGCAATTGGAAAGAAAAAATCCATGCGGAGGATCTTTAGGAGAGGGTGAAGGAAGCTGCTGATGGCGATTATGCAGTGAGACAATCAGCATGAAGAGTGGCTAGTGCCTCTGAACAAACAAGTTATCGGTAAAAAATGGCAGCTTTGATCAATTTGTGTTTTCATTTGCCTCTGTGCGAGGCTGTAACCCTTTATCTTCGAGTCCAGCTATTAAACTCAGGTTGCTGTTCCTTGAAAAAGGACTACACAGGAAAAACTCTTTTCCCCTCCACCTCCTTGTTTCAGGCATTTAGGATTAGCACAGCACCTCCCAGCTTATGCCTGGTGTTTCTTCACCTCCTTCTCAGTCTGGGCTTTTGTCTTTGGCCTGTTCTGCTTTCTGTGTTTTGTCCTGGTTGCACTCACATACACACCATGAGGAACCCGCATGTCTTCAGTGTTTTTGGGGGTGGCTGATGAATGCATTGCTGGCTGGGGAATAAGGCCCAAGGAAACTGGCTGGAGCAAGACCCGAGCTCTTCAAAACAGTGTGAGGGAGTGTTTTTGTGCACTTTGCCTTGGGTATTTGCAAAGCTGCAATTCTGAGGGACAGCTTCTGCCACCGCACAGGAAACGGCCTCCCGGCATTCGCCTCCAGTGTCTGTGCCTCCCACGGGGGCACGAGGGGGAAATTCCGCAGCCATCCCGCAGCCAGGGCGTCCCCCAGCACGTCCCCAGCTGGAAATCCTGCCACAGCAGGCGGCCTTGGCACCCCACCCCTCGCAGGGGGGCAAGGAGGGGGACCAACGGCACCATCCTTGCCCAGCAGCGCTGCTTTTACAGAGTCAATGGCCCAGCAGCACTCGGTGGTCCGTAGGGCTCCAGGAGAAAGGATAAATTAGCATGCATGTCCCCATGCCTCTTGGGCCCACAGCATCCAGATCTCATAACTCTCCCTTTCTCTGTGCTGTCCTGATGCCTCTATTGTTTCTCATCAGCTCTCATTATGTTGATTTAACGTCTTCTGCCTTCCCAGGGCAGAAATAGCACTCATCCTTCCCCTGCATCTTCAAGACAACTCTATGCAGCTGCAGAGAGTCCTTGAGAGTGCATTAGTGGCAGCTCTGACCCACAACCATCTCCTACTTACCTGCTCCAGACAAGAGATTGAATTCCCCAGTCCTACCGACTGTAATGAAAAGATGAATGGGAGACCAGGGCCGTCACCTGGGTAAAGCAGAGCTGTCATGCTCTCCGCAGAGGCACTGATTCCGCTCTCCCTTGGTGCTCGCACTCAGGTATGTTGATGACAATTAGGAGAGTTGGTTTTGGTACTGTCAGAACAGTGCCAGTTGCCTGTTCGGACCATGTGTAAATGAGCAGGACCTCCATGGGGCACAAAATCCCTGGGAGATGCAAGACTTGGCTTCTCCATGCTGCTTGCTTTTCCAGTGCTGTGTGTGTGCAAGGCGGCATATACTGCCCGGGCACTCAGTGGAGAGAGAAACTGAGGCACGCTATGGCGTGCCTCATGACACGGTGGAAGAACAGCAGGTTTAGTTTATGCTGAAATGATGCAAACATGTGACTGTCCCAAGGCCATACACTGTAATAGTGGATTCATTCAACACAAAGCTTTGGCTCACTTGAAATGAAGGACTTGCTGGAAAACGCTGTTCCCAAAGTCACTCAAAGATATTGCTGGACTCAACAGCTCAACACCTCCTGTAGAGTTGTTCAAAAGGTAACAAGAAGCTCGTTTGAAATGTGGCCTGAGGCTTGCTTGGAAGATTGCTCCAGGCTGAGAAGTCCGCTTTGCCCACCAACACCCTGTCCCAGTGCTGACTGCAGCCTGCCTCCACCTGAGCTGACTTGCTTGTAGGGCAGCCCCAGGCTCCCTGCAAACCCAGGACCCCTCTGAAAAATTCATCAGTCCTAGACAGCCTGCAGCTGAGCCTGAGCTCAGCTTTGTGTCTTGCATGAACTGAAAAGCCAAATATACTTTCCTTGGTTTCACCGCACCTCCTGCTCTTAGTCTTTGCCTCTCAAATGCAATGTCACTGCTGTTCGTTTTCTCCTAGGGACGAGTCAGACAGGCAGTGGCATCTTGTCCTGCTGTTTCTGGACCCACCAAAGTTTCCAGTAGTTTTTTACAGAGGTGGTCCCAGCTCTTTTGGTTTGTGGTTTTGTGCACCAGCTTCCCCTTCCCCGTCCCACCTTTCCCAGCTGCTCCAGGTGCATTTGCCCAGACATCCATCCCCACCATGGCTGAGTGATGCTCTGTGCATGCCGGCTGCTGCATGAGCTGGGACTGAGACTTGCTGTTTCCTAAGTGGGGGTGTGCAGCCGGAGGAGGCTGTTGCATTAAGGCAGTACCGCAACACTGATTCAGGGCAGCATGAGCCAGGAGGGACGATTTTGTCCGCAGGAGGCATGACTTGGAAGCTGATGGGAAATTGAGTGTAGGAGCTGGAAGCTGGCTGTTTCTGGGCTTTCCAGAAATAGGCACCACTGGGAATTTTGTGAGCGCAGAAGGTTGGGCAGCCAGGGGCTCTGGCCTTGGACAAGAACCACCCTGGTTGCCTGCCACAAGCTGTTCCTCATCCCTCCCCTTTGGGTTTCTGCCTGCTCGAGGAGGCAGGTGAGTCATGATCTTGAGGAACTGGCATGAACACAGAGCCAGGGGAGACCAAGGGCAAGCAGATGATGATGGGAGGTGTCATAGGAGTAGGTCAAAGACAGGAGGAGAGAGAAAAGAGGGAGGAAAACTCAGCCTTCTGCTGCAGTTTCCAGGGAAGATAACCTTATTCTCAGCAGTGAAAAGGTTAATTCCCTTGACAACCTCTCCCCCTCCTTCCCAAAGACTATCTCAGAAATAATCAAAGTATTTAATTAATATTGCACTAGTCCAAATAAGTACAATCATCTTCCAGGAGTATTTACATGTCGGTCTATAATTAGCAGCCTCCTTGGCACCAGCCCATGTGAGTTGACAGGTCATGGTTTCCATTACATACTACATTTTTCCATATCATTGTTCAGTCATGAGTGACTATGAAATGAGTTAACCAGACTCAGCAGAGATGAGGGATTGAGTGATCCATGGTGGGGACCAGAAGAGAAGCAAGTGATTTTTCTTGTCAGAAACTTGCTGAGAATCATCAACACCTCAGTTAAATGAGTACCTCCTAAACTATATTTTCTTCAAGTATGGTTTTCAAGTAAACTGAGAAGTGGAATTTCAAAATTTCTGTATTTCCTAGTGATGATGAACCATTTCTTCCCTGACTGAACTTCTTTCTCCTGCTGAGATGGAGGGTAGTGCTTTGTCCATCCTACTGGAAGATGTCTCTTGTATCAAGACAGGCAGATGGATGAAGGTGAGATGGCATTTAAAAAACCCAAAATGTTCTTGAATGCCTTTTCCTCCTAGACCTTGCTCTTAGCTGCTCAGACACAATAGGACACATAAGGAAGCACAACTGAGCTTCAGACCACAAATGAACTTTTGCCTGTAGAGGAAAGTTATTTGGTGGTGATCACAGCCTTTGGGAGGCCGAGTCCTTGACCGCTGGTGTCCCCACACTGCACTTGCTGAGATTTTCCAGCTTGTCATGTCCCATGCATTGCAGCTGTATCCCATACATTGCAGCCATATCCCATACATTCCAGTCAGACAATGGTTGGGCTATGCTAATGCTGCAGCTGAGAAGCAAAGGTAGAAATGAACCCTTACACAACTTAAATACCAACACTCCCCTTGGCCTGACCCCATAAAATAAGGCTTGATTAACTTAAGTAAATAAATAAATTAACTTAATTCAATTCTGCAACTATAGTCAAGACCAGCTTCACAATCTTACTTTTTTCCCTCAGGAAAGATACCACTAGCGTTACAGTGAAACTAGCTTAGGATTTTATTTATCTTTTCAATAACCTATTGCACTTGTTTTTGAAAAATATTTCTGGGGTTTTCCCCTTATTTCAAGAAACTATTGCTAGAGATATCTATATACATTCAAAGAAGTAACAGCTTTTATGGAAATGCCTTGTTATAGACTGAAATGTAGTACAGGTCATTAGAACAAAAAAAGTTAAAATTTTCAGTGAGCACATGAGATAAATGGGCATTTTCCTGTGGAAAGGGAGTATTTTCTGTCAGAAAATGTTAATTCATCTAAACTGAAATTTTCCACAGAAAGATGACAATACACTTGATAACAAACTGTTGTGAATCAAACCAGCAAACAAACAAAAAATCCTGATTAAAAAAGCCATTGAAATGTTCAATTTTGATCACCTTTAGTGTCACACTTTAAATGCCTTTCTCTTAATTACATTAATGTCAAACTGAATTGTAGTAAAGTTTGTAATTTCCTTTCCTAAAATCATAATTTCCTTTTACCTAAGTCCAACACTTGGATCAAAATGAAAGTTAATATTTCTCCTAACTTAATTCAGCATTACTAGGCATTTCTGTTTCATTGCATTTTGCAGCAGAAGAATGTTTAAAGCATGCAAGTCCCACCCTCAAGTGAAAAAAAAAATAATTTGCTACATAGTTCTTGGGAGCAATGACAGCACCTAAAAGATTCCTTGTGAAAGCATGAGAACTTTGCCTTGTCCCTGGAGGCACTCAACTGGCATTTGACAGATTTGTGATGCTGCAGTAAAAGGTACAAGAAATCTGCTGAGGACGGCAAGGTTTGATGCTGGGAAAAACACAGAATATAGAAACAGAGGCTTATTATTATTATTACAGAATCACAGAATCACAGAATC
>NW_010548804.1:0-1057 GCF_000687285.1 Phaethon lepturus
CGGCACGCGGGAGGGATTGCGGTCTCTTTTCTATGCTGCTCTTTCACTTCTGGTGCCCAGAAATAGACTTAAATCCTCCCCCTCTTTGACCCCTCCCTGAAAAGCTGAAGTGAAATCCAGCAGAAATCAGTCTCTGTGGCCACATCTGTGGCCCAGCGCTGGGGGCTGCTGCCAAGACCCTCCATGCCCTGAGCCCACCCCCATCACGGCTGCCCTGCCAGCTCAGGGCAAACAATGGGGATGCAGAGAGGGATGCTGGAGCAGGAGAAGTACAGCCCCATATGGGGATTTTTCCCTGCATGCACACCCAGCTTTCAGCATCTCTTAAGATGGCAGAGATGGTCTTTGCTCCCCATCTCTCCTTCATCCTGGGGTGAAGGACCTGCCCGCTCATGCAGCCGGGCTGGGTGGGAGCAGATTGTTAATGCCACTGTAGAAGACGAAGATGTCTTCTCACAGACTGGGAGTAGTCCTGGCCAGGGCTGCTACGGGACATGCCCCGCAGCCTGGCAGGCTGCCGCTTCGGAGGCGTTTTGTTGAGGATGTGTAGGAGGAATGAAGCTTACAATCCTTCTGGGATCAAGTGGGTGTGATGGGAGCTGACCCCAGGGTCTGCTCAGGAGAACCCCAGTGCCCCTGGGGTCAAACTTGTCCTTAGCTCTGCCTGTGATGTGATGGGGCCCCGCTGAGCGCACGCTCAGCTCACAGCTACGCCTCGTACGAGGTGCTTGCACGCACCGTTAGCAAAGGGAGGTGCTGGTGCATTTGCAGAGCTGGCCGTCGGCCCCAAAACGCTGTCCCCAGGCTGGGGCGCTGGCACCTGGTGCGTGGCTTCTAGTGATAGCTGGGACCTGCTTGCACAGAAAAATCCCATTTCCACGGTGGGATTTGCTGGTGTTCCCCAAGGCAGTGGCTGCCCTGGAGCCAGGGGTCTGTTGGTCCCACAGCTCCATCGCCGCTGTGAAACGATCCCGTTTGCCTCCCGCATCCCTGGGGACCGTGATGGACAGCAAAGCCATGCGACCAAGGTGGGGGACCCCAGCCGGCGCTGGGGGGC
>NW_010548804.1:1120-1347 GCF_000687285.1 Phaethon lepturus
CCTGCCGAGCCATTTCTGACCTACTCTCAACATCTGGGATGCTGCTGTGGCTGTTGGATTCGGCCGGAGCAGGAGGGCTCGGCAGAGCCGGGGCTGCCGGCCCGCGTGCCAGGCTTGCCAGGCTAAATCCAGCATTAAACAGAGCTGAGCTCCATCCCCCTAACTGGCTCCGGTGCCTGTTTATTTAAAGCATGTTTTAGCACCTCTCAGCCCTGCCGCTGAAGGGG
>NW_010548805.1:0-35917 GCF_000687285.1 Phaethon lepturus
TCCCGCCTGGCCGAGGCGCTGCGTGTCTGGAGACAGCGAGCGGTGCCCGCGCGACAGCCCCACGAACCGCGCCAGCCCTGCCTCTCCGCCGCGATGGAGGGCTGAGCGCCCGGGACTCACAGCCACCAGCACGAGCTGGACCCTTAACTCGCATTAAGTCGAATAAAAATTAGTGCTGATGACAACTGGCTAACCACAATCTCTTTCACCTCCCTCCTCCTTCTCCGCCAAAGCTGTCCAGCACTCTCAAGTGAATTATGAGGTTCAGTTAATATGGATATTTTACCCTCATAATTAGGAACATGCTCATTACTGATTCATTACTTTTATTTTCTGGTTATGTTTCCACGCCTACATCTGATAGACACTTTAAAATTAATTTTCTTATTCCTAGTGTTCAACCTAATAATGCATACAAGGCAAAAACAATAGCCCACAACCCTACATACTTCCGATAATTTCTTTTCTTTTTTAAAGAACCGTACAGATTCTGTCGGGAAGGCAGGCACAGCCAAGCCACACATATTACATTTTATTTAAATTTTATAAAACTATGTAACCAGCAAGGGGCAGATGGAAAGGATAAAAGAAAAAATTAGCAGGTCAAATTGAAAACTGTATTTTTAAGTTCCATTATTTTCATTGCCAGCCTGCTTTTTATACCTCCCGTCAGAGCTCATAAATCTCTACAGGTAAAGATCAATGCCTTGCAAAATTCAGCTAGAGAGGCATCAGCTCCACCAAAAATACCTGCTGTCACTCAGCCTTCCAGTGGTTCAGTGCACACTGTTTTTCTTTCACTCTGGTAATCCACACAGTATTGCACTTCCCAGTTATAAACCCCTGAATATTCTGAAACTGCAAACCAAACTGTATGTAAGCAGTATATTAAGGCAAAGGCACCGCCAACGATTTCGAGTTCATAATATTCTCAGCGTACTGAACCACGTTAATATGCTACACGTGCTATTCTGCATATTTTTACCATGCACACTTAGACCTGTATGTTTCCTCCGCTTTCCAATGCAATACATTTTAATACAAAATCAATGTGTGTTTTTGGTGGGCAGCATAAAGGTTTTATCCACTCAGCTCTGAATCTAAGAAGAAAGCAGTATTGATTTAGATGTTCACTCATTCATTTACTAGGACAGCTTTAAAGCATTAGGTGATAACCTAATTGAGAGGCACACTGTGAGTGAAACTGAGATTGTTGTGATAAATTAAACCAGATCTGGGATGTCATCTACAATACCTTAATATTTGAAGGAACATTCTCCTGAAAAAATTAAACCAGGAAACGAGCTTCTTGGGTGGCAGTGTGGCTTTCCATAAATGCCAGGTAATACAAGCTGATTAAAATACATACAGATAAATAAATTGCTTATTATAGGAACATAACATTAATGCAACATATATTCTACATGTGTCTGTAGATGTGCTCGTATATCAGACAATGTATGTATTTAGCAGACTGGCTTCCATTTCCTGCTACAAACTGATTATGAACCTGTCAAGGGTGTGAATCTTTTGCCACCTATCTGGATTTCTCTAAAAAACCTGGCATCACACAGCATCCATACTGATACTATTTCTTCATATTTGTTTTACAGAAGCAAATTAAGTCATACACGTCGCCAAACAGTGTTACAACTGCTGCATACCAATGCTCAGGTACCTACTTTCATAAGGCCAGAAGGATTTGGTCTCGCATCTGGGTCTCGCATCTGGATCTCACATCTAGAGGAGCCTGTCCTGCATTCTCTCATGTAAGCACAAAGAAAATGCTGATCCATCTGCCATGGATTTGGACGGCTGATGAGTCAGGCCCAAAGTCCCCCAAACTTCTCCAGTTACTGCAGTCATTAGCTGCGAGCAGCTTAGATGACTCTGCCGAGTGTTCGAAACGCGTATTCTTCGCAGAGTGGGGCCAGCCAAAGAGAACATGAGCAGTGCTGGATGCACCAGCAGTAATAGCACCAGCGGGATCCGGGAAATCTGAAATTCCTTCCTAAGGCAGGACGCAATCCGGCAAGGTACTAAGCACCCTCATTTTCGACTTTTTTTAAAAAGTCACCAGAGTATGCGAGAAGTCTCATGCTTTGAGCACGAAGTGAAGGGAAATAGTTAATAATAAGAACAAACATGCCTGTAATACAGATGATTCAGATTTAAAATTCATGAACTTACATGTAAGAAATAATTTTGCTCTGAATATTTCCTACATTTTTTCCACTTTGTGTTCATGCAGAGTATTGTTAATAGATTTGTATTCCTCAAAGCAGTGGCTAAACGAAGCAGCTTTTTACATTACATGTGGTCTCAAACAGAAATGAAGCATAAAACTAGAATATAGAATATTAAAAAAAACCCTCGCATTTGAAAAGAAGAAAGGTCCTGGAGCTCTGAATTATGCCTCTTATTCTTAAGCGTTAATGTGTGTAGATTTTTGCTGCCTCTGGAAGAGGGGCAGAAAGACCCTGCGAAGAAAAGTTGCTGCTTATTCACTATACTGTGTTTTGGAGCTGATACCAATTTCTGTCTGAAAGAACCGTGCCTTCATACGTTAGGTTTAGGGGCAAAACCCGCTTACCCAGATTAAAAAGTAATTTGTATTAATGTACAGTTTCAGCTATTAAAGCATAGAATTCTCACCAGATGCACCAATAATTTAATCTTGTTCTTAAGTAGCCTCACACTTCCAGTAAAAAAAAAGCGGGGGGTGCGGGGGGAGAGTAAACTACAGAACCTTTAGTCCCCAAAACAGATGCCAGTTTTAGATTTATTCAGCCAAAGAGTATTTAGCTTGGCTCAGCTATGCTTGTGTTGAAAAAACACTTGCTTATTCCAAAAAGTTTTTAACAAGCTCTGCTGCAGATGCTGTTGCCATTTGGCATGTCACCGTCGCTGTGTGGTACAGCAGAGAGAGAACTCTTGACCACAGGTTTTCCTTGGCTGGGGGAGCCAGCGTTTTTGGCTATCGCTCTTTTTCTGGCCAACCGGCTGCATGTTTACGGAGTGTGGTTTTAGACAGGGTGTTAACAGAGGTTGGGTTAACAGCCTAACCCACACCAACAGTGAGGCGAAGGCATGACCTATCCAACCTAAGAAAACAGAGATGGAATAAGCTCGTGTATGTTGTTGCTCTTAACCTGGAGTCTCTTGCACGCACCATACCTATAGACAAGAAGATATTTCTCTTTGCCTCAGGATAGATGACAACAACTTTAAAAGCTGTACCAGTCATGCAAAGTAGAAATATATAAAAACATGTGGTTGCTTAATCTTTGTTGGCTTGATTTCATTCTCTCACTTACGACAATTTTACCTTGGCGAAATGCCACCAAAAGAGGTTCAGTAAAGTTACTCCTGTTTTCCACTATGATGAGATATCTTGAGAGGATAAAAACCCCACAGAGTTAAACTGCAAACGTCTGTCCTTGTATTTCCACTAGCCGCTAAATGGCAGTTCTGAAACCAAAAAAGCCTAAGTGTTTCTACATTGATGAACTCGGTTCCAGGGATATTAGTGCCGAATACCTCCGTGAGAGTGTATATAAAGCTGAAGAAAACTTACAAATGCCCACTTTGTAGTTTACCTACATTAATCCTATACCAGTACATATGCCCGAGAAGCCTTGACCTTGTAAGACATACAACAACTTTAAAAAACACTATGACATTTAACTCATATAAATAAATCATTTTTGTCTTCCTTTTGATGGCAACACCTCTGTTGCACTCAAGCAGAAGAAAACATCTCAGTTTCATGTACATTGTTCAGTCTCCTTTTCTAGGACTGACATTACCCTGACACACCATGCGCCTATCCGGAAAAAAACAAAGACTGTGTACACTCCCTCCACATCAGACACTTTTTACTTCACTCTTTATTAACTGACAATTTTCTGGAAGCCAAGTTGTGGGGCACAGACACCGTCAGAGAACCAGCCAGATCATTTGCTTAAATTCTACTAACCTGCACCAAAAATCTCTGCACCAAAAATCCTATTTAACACAGCACGGATCAGATAGCCCACCCTTCACTTTGGCTCCTTCTCACCGAGAGTTCAGCTAGGACTAAGAACATCTTGCAAGTTCCTAGACACAAAGGCAATTACTGCAACGTATTAAAAAAGAGTATAAGGTATGACTAAGAATGAAGTAAGCAGTGTCTGGCTACATCCCCCACTGTCTGGGTAACCAGTATGCAAGAGCAATACAAGGAAAGAAAATAATTTAAAAAAAAAATTTCTTTTTTTACCATTTTGGCTTCTGAATGCATTGGGGGGATTTGTGGTGAAGCACATGGATTATTGAGGTTCGGCCCCTGCATCCCCATGATGTTGGAGTTCATTGACATTTGTCGCTCCATCTTTTAAAAGAAAAAGAGAAAAAAAAAGGTTTGAAAATGTCTGGAGACATTTGCAAGAATTTATGCTCAGTTTCTATTTAAATGGACTCAGCTTTATTTCTTCAAGTCATGACTGGAAAAATAACAATCCGTGTTGTGAATCGCATGTGTGTATGCACGCAGGCGTGTGTTTCATCAGAATCGGCCCTGAGAACTCACAGCCAATTATAAAGAAAAAGGTTCTTTACTAAACAAATGTAGCAGCCACCCAGGTTTGCATTTTTTTGTAATGATTTTCTCCCTTTCAGTATAACAACACTCGGAGTTAAGTGGTTTTAAAAGCATCACTGTATAAAGTTGTGGCTTCCCCTGTCAGTGCAGCCCAACTTAGCTTGTTAAAAACATAAATAAAAATCTACAATCTTGAGTATATGGAAAACGAGTTGGCTCTTTTTCCTTCACTCAGACCGCTCAGCTGAGAAGAGTTTTCCGTGTGTCTTGTAAGGGAAGCTTTCATGTACTGCTGAGATGGCACAAAACAAAGCAGAACTCCTCCTGGCTACCCAGAGCCCTTTCTGCAAACAAAACCTAATGGCAGTAAGGCCTGGATAAAATAATTACCTGAAAAGAGGGAAGCCCTGTTACACCACTAGTCGTTGGTAGGGTTGACAAGTTGGGTTATGGTGCTGCTTTCAGCCAGAGCTGAGCATCCTGCCTTGCTTTGGGCCAGTCCCCTGAGTCTTTGGCTCATACAAGAAAGAAGCTCTTGGATCTTCCTGAGCTCTTCCACGCAGGGGAGCTATTTTTTGTGCCCTGTGATGAGGTATTGACTCCCACCCTCCATAATCCCAGCAAGAATGGGTTCTGGGCCTCAGGGAGAGGACAACATCCCAGTGCCCGCTGGTGGGGAGAAGCTGCCTCCACCAAGGCCCCTTCACCATCTCCATAGGGCAGAAGCAGCTCCCACTGCCATCCCCTCTGCAGCCCTTTCAGGAGGGCTGTGGGGCAGGAACTGCAGCCGGGGCAGCCAACGCTGATAGGGCCTGTCTCGCCTCCACGTTCGTGTCTCTGGGGCTTTCAGCCAGAGCACACCTGCTTTTCTGCGAGCAGAGCTGCCCAAAGGGCTCCCCGGCAGCAACCCGAAGCCCCTGAGCTTACACTGAAGCAGGATGTTTGCTCCATTTCAGGTTCCTTAGGAATCATGCCAGAAAAAAACTGCCCACAGTGACATGTCATATATTTTTTTTGTTGAACTTCCTGGTCGATATTCCCAAAGAGCCTTATTGACAAGTTACTAATGAATAACTTACTAATGACTGCTCCAATAGCAGCCAAACCTGAATCTTTGTAGCCCTGTGGAATGTCCCCCTTGCTCCAGCCAAGCCAGAAGAAGCAGTGCTTTCCTCCCTCCCATGGTCAATCACTCTCAGGTTGTCTTCCAAACTTGACTTCCATTCATCGTGGAATGAAACAGAAACTTCTCCTTTCCCAATCCCCAGTTCCCTGTGCCATCCTTACTCATCTCCACCCCTAATCTGCCCAAATGTCTTATATTGAAAGGATTGTTAAAATCATTTAAGAATTTGAAGTTACAATTGCAAAGCACCCCTTTGTCTCCCAGAAGATGGGAAATATTCCCATCTCTGCCGAAATGAGTGGAAGATGAGCAGAGATCATGACCAATTCTAATTAAGTGCAAGTTACCAGGCCAGAAAAGTAAGTCACATTTCTTTCTTATTGGCGGTTATCTCCCACAAACAGGAGGATTACTTAGAGTTCACTGGCATAACTTATGTACATGGCTTTTCCAGTTTTGTCTGACATCAGAAAAATCTTTTTGTTCCAGCAGAGACGTACTGATCTCACCTACATGACCAAGTGTGAGAACCAGAAATTTTAGTCTCATGTAAACCGTTTCTAATCACTCTCACGCTAATTAACATGCCATTAACCGCACCAGAAATACTCTTGTGCAAGGTGAAGCAGTGAGAAAGGCCCAGCTTCCTTAACTCACTACACTATGGGTTTTTAGGAAATCCAGCAAACTTTCACCTCTGCATAGGTTGAAATGTGCAAAAAAACCCCAACCTTCCTCCCCCTCAAAAAACCCAAACCAAAACACTTACAGGCATGAGTACAGCAGAAGATCCAGGCATGGTAGGGTTGGGCAGGGTGCCGGGCATAGAGGCAGGCATAGGCTGTCTTTGTCGGTTGTGTAGGTGCAGTAGTGAAGACAGAGAACCTGGGACAGGCCTAGGAGAAAAGGAAAGCAAGCTGTCATGGGCTACGGAGACCAAAACAAGCCTTACCATGCCAGCCATTGCTCGGCACAGGCAACTCTAGACAAGCAGGCGCAGATAAGCCAATCCAGCATTTGTCCTCTCCTGCATAAATCAGTAGAACAGAAAGTTTTCTAGAAACAGATGAATCACCTTCCCTTTACTATTTATCAGTTAAAGCACAAATATAGCTCATCTGACAGAACATGAATGTAAACCTACCAGCCGGTGTCAGTCTCTGCACCTCTGCACCTTACAGTGACCAGCAAAAGGTTTCTACAGACAAAGCAGGAAAACTTCCTGGCATGCCACATCAGTGCATTGCTGTAAATTCAGCCCTCAGGAACAAAAATATCTGGACGATAGTTTTGCAGACTGTGACAGAAAATTAAACACTCTTAAATAAATTTTGAAATTTGTTATCACCTGTAGTTAAACTACTCTGAAATGAGTATTTCATCTCACTCTTGACATTCTTTCCTGTGAAACTCTACCAAGCCTTTGTTCCAAAGCAAGGTTCCTGATTTTACCAGTTAGCATGTCACCAGGGCACAGAAAATGGAAAAAAAAGAAAGAAAATTAGCAAAATTACATTCAGATTAAGTAGCTTGTAAAGGCAAAAAGTACGGACTATAAAAACGCAGAGTGAGTTCTTTTGGCAAAAGGAGTTCAAAAGATGTAGAAGGGTTTTTCTAAGTACAGCACAGGGAAAAGAGCGCATGCAGGAAAGCAGGCCCACTCACAAAGAAGAATAATCATTAAATTAATGGATTAAACAAAGCTGGGACTACTCTTTGAAAATAGCCTTCAGGAATGTGGTCTTGGGAGTTAGTTAAATTGATAATCTCTTTTTTTTTTTTCCCCCAACTTTGAAGAAGGTGTGAATTGCTTGAAGTTCGGGGTAAATATAACTTGTTACTTTTTCAAAAAGCATGAAAATAAGAAAGCCTTCACATACAGGGAAACTTTGCTAGTACAAGTTTGTATGTTAAATTCTCACAGAGCAGCACGCTCTGTAGTTTAGTACATGGTTTACACTGTTTATTAGGCAGGAAAGGTACCCCTAAAGGTATGAGAAGGATGGGGGAGAAAGGGGTAGAGTCTGGGAGCTTGAAGAGCCTCTGCAGAGGGGAGCATGGAAAGAGTCTAAAGACATTTAGAGCCTCTCAACATCAGGGATGATTTTCAGCCTTGTCAGAAGCATCCTTTGCTTCAGTGATGAATCCACTGCTAGCCACGAAAGCCTCAAAATCGGGCTGGGCTGGTCAGGGAAGAAGAGTCATAACCTCAGAGATGCAAGGGAGAAGACAGTCGCTTCTGCCGCTTGGTCTGAACTGTCACTCCAAACGATGGGGCTTTACTTCTCTCCCCTCCAATTGTAAGTGATATTGGCAATCACGAATACATACAGCCCTCCTCTAACTTCAGCTCTCACTTCCATTTACCTAACAACAAGAGGCCAAGGGCTGTAAGCAATGGGATTCACAGACGTCTCGTATGGAGGACACCACAGCCAGGCTCCCAAAGCGGAGGTGCCTGCCTCATGGCAACAACAGCTTCTTCTGACCTACAAGTCTCATTCTCTTCTGCCCAGACCTCAACCAACCTAATCTCCTCTTCCCTAAAACTCCCCAGTGTTTGCCATCCTTGGATTTTCAGTCCTTCAACCCTCCTCTCTTCAAGACCATTTCCCCCAGAAACATCTCCATCCCAGCAAATGCCACCTCAAGGTCCCTGCCCTTCCCCTCCCCGCGTACCCAGACACCTCTGCTCCTCCCACCCCTCTGCCCTCAGCTGCCCTCTCCTGAGCAGCTGCACATGACTGAACCCATCCTTTTGTCTTGGTTCTCCATGGAGAGAAAAAGCCTGTGTTTTAAAGGATGTTTTAAAAATCCCCCCAGACACATACTGTACTCATTCAGAAGGGGACAAAAAAAAACCCCAAAACAACAAATGTATCTCAGATACAGACAAGAAGCTCCTCCTGTGCCTCCCTGGTTATCTGCTGATGGAGGAATATGATGTACTTTACATCTTCATACCCCCAAAAAGAAACTCAAGACAATGTCTCCCAAATAGGTGGTGTAAGCCTGTGAGAGGGTGCGAGAAGCACTGTGAGGGAGCAGGAATCTGCTTCTGGCATAGGGGACTCTACAGTCGGCTCAGCACAAAGCTCAGCCTGGGGAGCTGTGGAGGTGGTGTACGTGGAATGGATGTGGTGCAGGAAAAATGAGCTCAGAAAACATGCTTAAAGTACATGGCCCCTGTGTACTTTAATGCTGCTTCACTTTGAGGGTCTGCATACGCTTTACACCCATCCTACTCTCCACTTAAAACACAGCTGCTCCACGTACCAGCGCTCATTCACACAAGAGGACTTGTGTGAATCATTAGGACAGGGTCAAAACAGCATGAAAAGCAAATTCAGTGATCCTTTGAAAAGAAAAAAGCGAGGCGGTACCAGGCTGAATGTGAGGAGAAGAACAATCTCAGCTGGGTTCCAGAGGCTGTGGCGACCCCACCAAGCAGAGTCCACTTCCAACTGGCCCATCCTCACCGCAACTACAGCCCTGCAGAGCAGCAGACAACAAGCTCGAACAGGTCTTCTCTATCTTGTACTTGAAAGTATGCACCAGCCACGAGTGGGAAGGGCTGAGACCCCCACGCTGGGTGGGCCGAGGAGCAGAACAGCGTGCTGCAGCCTCTGCCGGGGACACACCCCGGGCATCTTCCCAGGAGAGCGGGCAGGGAGGAGTGGGCAGGGAAGGAGAAAGAGCTGGTGCAATCTCACGCCTGTCCTGCGACACAACTGAGGTGTGCACCCACCTGCCCGCCGGAGCTCTGGACCGCTCTGGGTCCACCAGCTTCGACACAGCCTACGGCAACCGTGCTGGTTAACAGGAGCAACGCGTTCAATAAAAACATCACTTGAGCTTTTGGTGGGACCAAGGTAAAACAAGTACCGTGACAACAGCCACCCCTCCTTATTCATGTCCCACATACAGACCCATTGTACAATTCACCAGTTTCATAATAAGCTTAGGTGTTAGGCTGTTTGACAGAAACTTATTTTGGCCTGACCTACGCAATTTGTGAAAGTGATTCTCAAGGGACTGCACGGTTTGAGCTTTGCTTATATGTTCCAGAGCCAAAAAAATTTCCAAAATTGCTTTAATGAGTTTGAGAATATGGGACTTGGGCAAAAGGGAATTACTGGTATTTATTAAAATGGCAAAGAAGCTTCCTTGCTGTCCCCGGTTTCACCTTTAATGCTGCTTCACTTCGAGGGTCTGCATATGCTTTACACTTAGCTAGAGGAAAAAAAAATCCTCAGTACTTCAGGTATTTGTTCTTGCTACACTACTTGCTAGTCTGTTCCCAAGCGTGCTTTTGCAAAAAGCTGCAGAGCAGCCAGACAAACCTTGTGCTTCAAGATTAACCCTCTCGCAAAAAACCTGCACTGCTTCTGCCACCAATAGAAGTGCTACATAACGCAGAGCAGATTCTGCTCCGCATCAGGGAAGCCTGACACTGGCCGGTACTCAGGGATACTTCTATTGCTTCCACACTGAATGCGGGTCAGCGATTAGCACGCGTTCGCGTGCGCTCGCACAGAGCTCGGGGAACGTGTACGGCACGGAACCGTACGGGCTGAGATACTCCATTTGTCTAAGACATTTCTTCTTCCAAGGACGACACAATCTCTGTTGTTGTCGCTTTCTACCCTGCAGCAAAGAAAGTCAGTGAGAGTTTATAATTGTTACTTTTAATGTTGGACACGTCGACTCTGCTCCTCTCTTTGTAAATGCTGAGGTGCTGCCTGCAGCCTGTCAGTCAATATTGCTGACTGAGGGATTTTAATTCCTTGGCACCTGTGTTGCTAAATAAATAGGGTTGTTGGGCAAACAGCCCACAAATAAAGGACAGATAAGATAGAGAACTGGCAAGTGCTCAACCTCACTGAAAAACTGGCCATCTGTGGGTTTTTTCCCAACTTTAAGAATTTCCATTGTGTTCCAGCGGGAGCCTGCTATCGGCCACGATGGGGTCTCAGTCAGCGTTTGTACGCTCTCTCTTTGGGCGTACGCGGCCTGCATGGATAGCGTTACGGTGGCTTAGTAAAGCATCACGTGTTCGCCAAGCTGCTGTAACTGACCATGCTGGCTCCCCTCCATCTGCATGGTCGTGCTAACACCGTGAGTCATCCTTACTAACATTTAAGCAGATGGGTGGTATCCCGCTAAGCCATGGTGACTCGATCATGTTCTATCATATGACTCTATCCAATGATTAAAGATAACTCCACTAATGTAATCAAATATCTATGATATATACTTCACTATGTGCATTCTCGATTAATACCAAATATCCTGTCTGCTATGATGCAACAGCTATCTGACCCAGTTTTCTAGATTGTCTGATGACTAAACGCTACATTCGTCTATTAAAAGACTAGGCTTCCCTTAACTTCTAGTCTTCAAGGACAGTTCTGCAGATGACAATCTGCTGCTGAGGTCTCATGAGATTAGGTTCATACTGACCTAGACCATTCAGGGCTACGTGCAGAAGGACTGATGCTATTTAAATATCACTGCAGTACGTTTTCTATTATGGTAAAGCACTCTGGCTCAGTGGGTCTTACCGTGACCCCTCACCTGCTCCTTACTCTCTTGCATGCAGCATTTATGCAAGGCCAGCAAGAACAGCTACACCATAACACAGTTTGTTCTACTTCAGTTAGCTCTGGTGTGGAAAAAGAAAAGCCGTTATTATATGGTGGTGTGCTGGAGCAAAGGAACTTGCCTCTTGACTCTCTATGGCCTCCAACCCAGCCAGCTCACGCAGGAGCAGCCCACAGGTAGCTGGCTGTGCTGTGGCAATTCGCCATGTTGGGTCAGCGCTGGCTCAGGCATTTCTGCACCACGCTCCAATTACGCAACACAGACTTGCCCAGACTTTCATCATTTTTCTATATATGTACGTGTATATATGTATGTACATACATATTTATTACAACAGTGCCTAGAAACCTTGGTTTAAAAACTGTGGGTGAGGTCAAAGAACTTGTAGACCAAGGATAAAATGAGGGAGAGCAAGTGGAAGCAACAGGGAGGCGTGGGGGAATGTAATGTAATGAGGAGCAACAACTGCATACCAGCAGCCTGGATCTTTTCAAGGTATGTCAGTATGTCCATGTGGTCTGGGTGGTTTTCAGGCTGAAGCACCCACGTAGCCTAACATGCGAAGAATGAGCACAGTTGGCTACAGTCTACCTGCTGAATGTCTCACGGACAACCAGGTATTGTCGCAATTAAACATTTCGTTGCTAAAAAGTTAAGTTCATTGGAGCGTGTGGTTCTACCGAGCACCTGCAAACTGCTTCCGCAGCAGCTACTGAAGGCAGAGTACCTGACCCAAGCGCTGTCCTTGGCCTTCAATATTTGAAAAATCCAGTCAGAGGGCAAAGATGTGGAGGGGATGTTTTAACCTGAGAAAAGTGTACTGGCTGGAGAGGGTGCCTCACTTACTGCTGTCTGCTGCTGTTTGATCCACAGTGCCATTATTTAAGGCTACCAATTCAACTACAGCTTTCCTCATTTGTGGCCCATTATTTGAGATGCTCCCTCTCCCCAAAGAGTAGGGTAGCTCTGCCTAGTTTCAATTTATTCATTTGTCACTCAGAGGAGGAAAGAAAAAACAAATGCAAAGGAAAGCAACAACAAAGCATTAGACAAGTACTTAGAATACCTCACATAGTTGCAGGGACCTCACCTGACCTGCCGTATCCCATATTTAACGATGTTTTAATCACAGCATCACCAGAGAGCCAAGCTTTCCAAGAAGTGGGAGGTTTGTGTCGCCAGGTTTTTCAGAGCGCCAAACCATAGTCAGGGGAAAAGAAAACTGGCACCTAAAATCAATGGCTCCTTGCCAAACCTAGTAAAGATCCTTGTTTGCATTTCTCAGACAATTCAGACATCTGCATGATGTGGGTAGATTATTATTATCAGTAGCAGACATTTATACTGTTGTGGTGCCCAAAGGTCCCAGTCGGGACCGGGACCCCATTGAGCCTGGCACTGTACAAACACAGATAAGAGACAATTCTTACACAGTGTGTTTACAATCTAGAGACACAAAACAGATGAAAAGTAGAAGACGGAGATAGAACACACAAGCAAATAAATATGCTAAAGAATTGGAGACAGTTTAGTGGCGCTCCTCTGACTGCTTTTTTGTTTCTTTGTATGTTTTTTATTTAACTCTCATGCTCAGAAATTACATGACCGAGGAAGTTTGCAAGAGGAAGGGAGTAACTAAGATTGAGACACAGGAAGGGCAATACTCTAGAGAGGGAAAATTGTGGCTCATAACTTAGAGGATTTGGGGAGCAACTAGACAAAGCTATGATTCCTGTAGAGATTTTTAAGCAGAGTATTCATATATTCTCATATATGTGTTACCTTAAGGTATTTTCCCAGTGTTGGACAAGAAGAGATTTCAGCCTGGGAAAGAGAAACTAGCTGATGGTAAAGACACTGGCAAAGTGAAAGTGATGCTTGACGCTGTAATGAGAAACTGGAGGACTGAGATAAGATAAGGCTAAGGCGTGAAAAGTCTTAAAGACAAGAAGTTTGATTCAGAAGTGAAGGGAAAGCCCATGTAAGTGTTTGAGGAGAGCGGGCACAATTAAGATAACAAGCTATACATTGTCACAGAGGTAGAAGGAATTCAGCAACGAGCATCACAAAAGGAATAAGATGCAGCAGACAGATATGAAATGATACGGACAAAGTCAAATGCAAGCAAAGAGATGTTACTTCTCAGTTCATGTATCCCTTGATGTCACGAGAGAAGCTGTTCACTGGGAAAAGAGAAACTCCATCAGAAATGCATTCTTGCTCACCTGCTTTAATTCACACGGAAAGAACATCTAACTGAAGGGAAAGAATAAGCCGGGGGGGGGAAGGACAGGCAATAGATAAATATACAGTAAAGTACTAGAAACCTGTGGAGAAATGCCTCCAAAATTTGTTAAGAATTCTGTACTTTTCACCCGAGCTTGTAGGAGAAAAGCCCCACAAAGCAGCAGCCCCACTGCTGTAATGCATTCAGTGGGCCAAACTCTTATTTAGAGATTTAGTCAACGATAAATCTTGCCTTTAGAAACCCCAATTGTGCTAATGCCACCTATATTTCCTGAACACATGTTTAAGGAACCTCTGCAAATTCAGCGTAAGTACAAGGACGAGCAGGTCCTTGGAAGCCTCACAGAACCCATTAACATTTGCCTTTTGGCTCTTACAGGTCTTAGAAACTGCTGGTTTCAATCTTCTGTTCCCTCTAAATATTTCACTGGGTCTTATTGCCTGACCCATTACAAGAAAAATAAGAAAAGCTAGAATGGTTTCTTAGACTATAACCTCCTCGGAGAAGTTTATGTTCTGCACAGTGTTATGCACACAGCTGGAACTCACAAATGATACGTGGAGGATAATGGCATAGTTAAAGAAAACAGGGAAATACTGCGGAAGGCAGGTTCAAGGGATTATAAAGAACTAGCTCATATAAAAACACATTCTTGTAATAAAATAAAAAGTGGGATAAAACCAAAAAACTACAGCATAAACATGATTTGATCATAAAAGCAAGCGACAATATCAGACTGATTCCACTGTCATCGTGGTCTCCCAGCTCAGACAGGACCAAGCTTAATTCTTCAGGAACACAAATTATTTTTCATCACCACAAATAAAGGTGTATCAGTTTTCACTGAAGAAAAAAGGTAGCAATAATACACAAATGTACCAAATGGCAGTTGACTTAAAACCAGGAATCATAACAGTGGTAAAACTTACACAAACACTTTCTAACATGTCCATTCTTTTTAAGGGTCGGGCTTAAAACTCCAGCCTGGCAAGCAAATTCAGGAAAACTTGAAAATTTAATGCTCATTGAGGAAAAATGTCAACAGGTTAAACAGCTGGAAAGAAACCTAACCCCAGCATCCACACAAAAGTGACAACTGAACACCAAGTAACTCTTCTGCCAGGCTTGCACTACCTAAAGCTGCTTCATTTGCTCAAGTGACTCCATTTGGAAACACGTTAACAGCACTGCAAATGGCTTTTATCTGACCTTCATAACTTTGCATCTGAAAAGAATAGTAAGTTTCAAAAAGGATGGAGAAAAAGCTCCTTTTACTCTTAAAGGGCTGAGAGGGTATTTGGAGAGTGCTCTGTGAGCGCTCACTACCAACAGATCCCTATATGGGAATGTGGTAAAAAAAATTTCTCAAAATTCTCTATTTACCCTTATTATTTGGACCAGTGCAATGTAATAGAAATACTAAGATAAAAGAGCTTTGTAAACCCTGTTTTATAATAAAAATGAAAAAAAAAATCTTTTTGAAGTGATTTATTTTTCCTTTTTTTGTTCTTTTTTTTCAACTTCCCAAACAAAGCAGAAGTTTGTCTCTGAAAATAAGACGGTGAATTACAGCAAAGTCATGAAAACAAAGAACCAACAGTTTCTCCAGTGCAGGCTTGTTACCATGAGCTAATAATTCCAGACTTTAAGCAAGCTGAGCCTCTTTTTTAATAACTGCATGCCTCTAGGCAAAGTATTTCTACTAAAAATTATTGAGGCATGGAACAAGGCAAGGTGTGTGAGCTAATGTTGGATTGTTCAGTTACTAAACCAACTCCTATAGCAATGAGCCTGCTCTGAACTGACAGATTATTTCTCTGTATACACTTGTATAAACACACTGCTTAAGGTCGAAATCTGTGTAAGCTTTCTTTTCAATTAAAATGTCAAAGATGACAGCACATGTTTTCACTGTCTTCCACAGGATGATGGATGCCGCAGCAGCAGTTTCATGGCCCTGTGTTTCAGAGATGTTTGCCTGCCTGGGTGCCTAAGAAAGATGTACTTGCTGATCTTCTCATCATGCCTGCAGGCAGACAGGACTGCTGCGGAGACCTTACGCTTTGGATGGCTTAACATCTCTTGACTTTTTCTTCCTCAATGTCCCACCATCTAGCCCCACATCCAATGCTGGAAACATTAGAGCAGGAAGGTTGTTGTGCCCAAAGAGGTTGGGAAAAGAGTCCTGAATTAAAACACCAGATTGTTACTTAAGTGACAGGCCTTAAATCCCAGGCTGGCTTCTGACCATGGTCAATTCACTTCAGGCACCTAACTTAGGTTCCCACAGAAACACAGTTGCTCTGGCTAGTCAACAGAAAGACACACTGCACCCCTAAAGGAGCTCCCAGCAATTAAAAAAAAAAAGGGGGGGGGGCGGATTAATCTGAATCTTTACATCTTCAGCTCCACATCTGTGAAAATGAATAAAACTTTACCCATCAGCTTCTCATTCATTTTCGTTAGTCTAGAGCTTGTACGAAGCCAAAGACGGTGGTTCCAAATGTTGCTGGGTTTCAAGACCGTGTGGCAACACAACTCATAGCACACGTAGGCATAAGGCTACAGATGGACCTCGAGCATCGATTTGGTCACAATTTTGCTAGAAAAAAATTGATGAATGAAAAGAGTCTCAGTGAGAGCAAAACCTCCAGCATGTGCCACTGGCAGATTCAGTGTGTCTAACGCTGACAGGACACAACTGTGCTGTATGCACTACGGAAAGCAGAGTTTGCCCACAGTCACTAGTGAAGAAGACAAGTAGGTATATACATGTGAGATGGTTTATTTACTGAGATTTAAATTCTACCCTCAGCACCAAAAATACTATAAAAGTAACAGATACCATAGAAATCATTAAGAAAGGCATTATACAAGAAAATGCAAACATGATTTCATAAACAAAATACCAAATAAGTAAAACAGAAAATTAGAAGCTTAGAAAAGACTCAGATGACATATGACATCAGTGGCAGACCAAAATCCAGCTCTCAATCCCATCCTTTAACAAGAACACCGTGGAGATACTCAGTGCTTTTTAACACTCATTGCTTCCCTAGCACTTCCGCCACCAGCACATGCTCCCGTGGTGCCAAGCTCTCTCCACAGCCTGGAGAAAAGCTAGCCCTTGCGCGTGGCCCACCACGGTCACAGCCCCAAATGTGCTCAGTGTCTCAAAGCCGCTGGTTGTTTCAGTGGGTGGCAGTGGGGGAAGAGAGAGAGGAGTACACACATGAGGGTGTACTCTCAATTATCTGTTTAGCAAGTCACCTCCAGGTGTAAAAATGTCTTAGAGCTGCCAAATAGCTATATATCTTCAGTGACCCTCTTCCCACCCCCAACCCACTTCACTGATTCCTTTCAAACTTACATAAAGATCAAAATGAATATATGCCATTTCCTAGGAGGAACCTTTGCACACACTTCATCTCTTAAACATGCTAAAAATCCCAACTGACAGCTGTATTAGTACAAATTATGAGAAGCACGGGGAAGATGTGAATCTCAAGGTAGAAAGAACAAAGTCGTGGAGAACTGCTGCAGCTGTACTTCAACAGAGATCAGCTCCGAGCCAGCGTTGTCCGCTCTCATTATTTAAGGAGCTCACGTTGCCTTCTCTGCCTACATCTCAATGGGAGTTACCACTGACTGAGGGCATCAGTCGAGCAAACAGGAAATCCCAAACTCACCTACAGCATTTTTTACACAGCTATGGCAAGTTTCACCCAAGGGTGGAAACCATGTTAGTTGCTACTTGCTAATAAAGTCCCCCAGAAGAGTGTATATTCCTGAATGGTGTGCTCCAGAAATGCCCCACGGCAATGACGGAAGCACCACAGGTAGCGGCTGCTGGAGATTTCACTGACACTTCGATGCTGAGACAGGACGGCAAAGGTTTCCAGCAGAGCGCAAGGGGAAGAAGTGACAGCTAGTAAAAGCCATCGTCCACTCATGTGCAACCACAGATACATGGGAAAATTTCTCTCCCTACGCATGCATGCACACTAAGAGAGACAGCAAAAAAGAGCAGGCATTGGAAAAAAGGTTATTTTATTCTTGCAACAAAGTCTATATTGTCATCGCAATTTCCAGTCACTATCTGTGCCCACTCCCTCCCTCTTAAGTACTGGTTTGAGCACGAACCTGCAGCTAATTTTGAGGTTGGAGTTCATTTGTTTTCACATCAATGCAATTAATTTCCACTGGAAAATGCATCTCAGGCATTCAATCAAAATAGGCCTAAAATAATTCTGAAAAGCTCATCTGTCTCCAATCTACATAATGTTTTAAAAATTGGATGCATGCCCTGCAATAACATTGCACTTCACAAAGCTTAAAGCTCTAAAATTGAGGGTATCAGTTACATTGAAACTGTAGTAAATTAAAACATCCAGTTTCTGGTTTGCATTGATTTATAAATATCGACAAAACTACAATCGCAGTCATTACCACTTTGGGTGCTCTGAGTTGAATTTTCAACAGTTCGGGGTAATTTTCATTCTTATTGTGGCTACAGTAGCCTTTCAAGTTATAGATCAAATTCCAGATAACATGTAAATCTTAAACCTTAGTTTTAAAAATATGCATACAAACCAGCCAATACTCATAACAAAAAGCAGCAAATCTAAGTGGTCAGTAACACCAGATACCAAGCACATTTTTTTAGACTCTCCAGCTTAAAGCAGAAAGGATACCTACTATTACAAAATGTTTAAATAGAAGCAAGTTGAAATAGGATGAAATATGAAAAGGCAAATATATCTTTTTTTTTTTCTTTTACTGGGAATTTGCTGTTCTGAGTTGTTCTTTGGAATAAAAGAATCAGAAGCATATTCAAATCTTTTCTCCTAAACAGCTTTGCATATTCCTCTACCTGGTGACCTTCAAAATGTGCTTGTTTATGAGCAATATATCACTGAGGAAATATAAACCTGAAGAATAAAGAGAGCTCACGAGCTGTAACACAGTTAACACAATAATTTGAGAAAACAATATGAAAAGCATGAACATATCAACAGCAATAGAGCCAGTTCTCAATGGTGTACAGCAGGCAGCTTTGCCAAAGACAATGGATTTAAACCAACTGGGAATCTCACTCATACGCACACATGCACGCACACTCCATAAACACACAGTATGTAACATGCATTACATCTAATTGTAAAACAAGCTTTGACAGTGATCTATGTCTTATGCTTCAAAAGAAAACAAAAATCCCCATCTTACACCTTGACATCTGTGGACTACTACCAAGTCTTTTCTCCTGACCCCTGGTGGTGATTAGCTTATGGAGGAGGAGGATCACCATAATATTCACAGCATTTCTCCTGAAAGCACTGGCCAAATTCTGCCCTTGCTGCTCTTCTTGATACTGTCCCTGAAACCAATATGCTGATCTGCAAACCAACCTTCCATTATTCTTTGCATTCATCGTATTTGCCTTGTACAGCACGTACAGTACAGCTGAGAAAGACAAGGAGAGGTTGATCCTACTGTGGCAGATGTTCTTCTGGGCACAATGCTCGTGCCATTGAAGTTCAGAGGACTGCTGCTAATACAGTCGTTTAGAACAGAATACAGCCCATAAAAATGTATGACACCTATGAAGATACCTTCCTAAATTATACTCTGAAATGCTGACTTACACGTATTAATGATACACTACATCGCACTATGATAACGGGTTTATTTTACATCTTCGCCTTATAATTTGTACTGATGTTTCCGGTTTAGTGCTTCACAGCTGGTTTTTGGTTGTGGGTTCTTTTTGTCTTGAGAGACATGTTGTCTTAAAGAGGCAACATTCTCCCAAACCAGAACTTTGTGTTGAAGATTAAGACAACACCCACTGCACCAATTTATAGTGCTTAATGGGCAGTAGGCAGCCATGCAATAGCTCAGGTCATCTTCCAAGATGTCTGCAGTACGAACTAACACACTGTTAATTTTTTTTCCGGATTATTTATTTCATATATCTTTAACATGAACCGTAAGTGTTCACATATACTCCATGAATAGTTTTGGTTTGCACTATTTCTTTTTTCCTCCACTTTCCCTTTGAGAACCACCACTGAAACAGTGCTTTAGCTAGAAACATGCCATGCCAGGGGAAGTAATATAGCAACAGTATGATCGGCAGAGTCAAAAACTGAATTTGGTGAATCTTGAAACTCTGAGAGTGCTGGATAACTTTAAGTTTTTGTACCTCACAGTTTTCAGCATTACAATTCAGCAAGGAGGGACCGTCTTTGCATAAAATAGTTTAAAAAGACCAGGCTAACCAGGTTAGAAGGACCTCTCTAGCTGCAATTTGCACGGCTGAAGTAATGCCACCCGTCTAGACAGGGCCTGAGTCTCCTGTAGACACGCAGGTCTGAAAAACAGCCCTTCCAGGAACACGAGTGTCATTTCAGCTCGCACTGACTGCCCGACGCTGTGAAACCGAGCTGCGGAGTACTGGCTTTCAGTGAAGTGCCACTAGAGCCCTTGGAATCAACTGCAGCGTTTGCATTAAGCGTTTCCAGATTTACACTGTGGGAACTGGTACCCTGGAGTTGTCGGTGGAAGGCCTCTGACAATGTAATTTGTTTCTCCTGCTGGCCTGACAAAGTCAGAGCATGCTGACATTCAAGAAACATTAGTTGTTGGGGTTTTTTCTTTTTTTTTTTTTAAGCTGTTTGCTTGGAGCTGTTGGGAGGGCAGAGGAAAAGGACTGGCAGCTTAGGAAGGGGAAGAGGCAGAAGAGGGAGGATGGAATGGAGAAGATGTGCCCTTTTCTAGACGTCTCCTACAAAATAAGCAAAGTGTTTGTCACACGTACCCTGAGACACGCCGATACAGTGCAGGTGAACATGTGAAAAAATGTTAACTTTACCTAAACAACGAAGTGGCAGCTCCACTCAGTTTACAATAACATCAGCTCTATTTGATTTGGCCCACAGGGAGCCAGACATTTCACTGATCTGGTTAAAATATCTCAACAGTCATATAAATAGGCCCAGTCAAAGCCTGTTGCATCACCTGCATTTATTTTTTATTGTTAATATTTAGCAATGGAAGAAAGATACAGATCTGTGCTCTATACACTTGCCATCTCCAACAGTATGATCTCAGCTCAGAGAGCAGCAGGAATTTGCACAGCGGTGAGTATGGCTGATGTCCAGGGGTCGGAAGCCATGGCTTACTCGCTCTTGCCCCGCGTTTTCTGTTGTCGTTCTGTTTCATTTTTTTAAATAGGAAAGGCAAATATGAGGAATGCAAAGAATAGTTGCAAAGTCAATTGCAGGTCAGATTGTTCTGGGTTTTTTTTTCCCCTGGTCTCTCTATTTTGTGAAGCACGGATTTAGCCCTGATATTAGCCTACCAGATAATGAGTCCTTAAAATGGCTTATGCATAAAATTTGATGAAAAACTGAGTGTTTAGGATGAATGATTCAGATGCGTACCTTTTACACCAACACAGAAATCTGCCTTTATCTCTTTCTCTATAGCAACAAACTGTCTGAATCAACAACATTACACCTCATATAAATCTGGCCCAGTCTATGTAGGATATGTAACAAAAGTAATATGTGTCTTAAGAGAAGAAAATGCAGCAGTATATATGCAAGACACTTTGCATTTGGCAGACACATACAACCAGCTGTTTGTTCTTTAGCTTGTGGCTATACATCTATTGGGACGCTCCCCACCCCTGTAAACCTTGGTTAGCTCCTGGTCTTATTTCCACTGTAGATTTAACCCTAAGCCATGGATAACCGTAGTGTTCGGGGTTTAAAGTTAAGTGTCATTTAGTATCATTTCTGACATCTCCATACATTATAATGAGCTGCTTTTTCACAGGGGACTTGGGATCTGATTTTAATTTGTGGTAGGGTTATGGTCACAATAAACGTCTATTTCGGATATTCATGAGAAGTCTCTAATGCAAATGGAAACAGAAAGTGGCTGTTGTCTTGTAGTTTCAAAGCCATGTACGTAAAACACACCATGGAGATCCGTTCCACATGGAAACCCATTATTGATCCACCATGGCGGCCTGGCTCCTGCCCTGGCAGCAGGCACTCCCATGCCAAACTGTCTCAGCAGGTTTTAGAGCTTGCATAATAAAAGAACAGGTTATGAAATCATTAGCACCTCAGCTGAGGCTGCCACAGGGATGCCCCTCCGTGTTCATTGTGAAACGTTGCTTTGGCAGCTGCATCCTAGAAGCATATTTGGACGTTGTTGCTTCAGTATCACCGCACAGAATGGGAAGTAAATCACTATTTTCATGTTCTGAACTTAAGTGGAGGGGTGAAGTCTCTCTGGTGCACCTCTAGGCTAATTCTCCCTATTTACACATGCCTAATTCTAGGCACAAAGACCTCTGGAAAGCCCAGATACCTCTCCTCACGCTTGCAGCCCTACGCAGCCATTGCTGCCAAGGACCTGGGCCATGCCTAGGGAGGCTGGGAGAGGAGCTTCGTCAAGCACCACACGTTCCAGCTCCCCTCATCGCGCAGGCAGCCATGGCTAGCAGTGCTTCAGAGCAGCCCAAATGCATCTGAGGGCTGCCCTCCCCTTGGCTGCAGTCTTCGCTTGGGGTACAACGCACCCCAAGCCTGTTGGCACTTTCTCCTCCGTAAATGCAAGCTCAGGTGAAATTCTGTCAGTCCAAGCAGATGAAGCTAAACTTGCTTGCCCCTCCATAGGAGAACCCAGATGCCCAACAGAGAGAAACAAAATCCACTGCTGGTCACTGAGCAAAGCATCCAGGGCCCTTCGGACGTTCCTTAATTCCAACCCTGAGACCCTTCTTGCAAGGTTCAGAAATATTTGTGAGCCTTGCCCTTGCAAATGAGTAAGGTAGCACAAGTGTGACCTGGGTCGAGGACAACTGGTGGCCCTAATTATTGAAGAACATGAATGAAGGAAAAGGGAAAGTTAAGCAACTTGAAGGAAAGCACTCGCACCAGGCGGGGAGGGGAACTCGCTGGAGGCAGAGAAGTTTTACTGACTTGAGCCACCTGGGGATCTCGTCCACTGGTATTTGCAAAACTGAATTCAGTCAGTTTTACCAACTGTGTGAGATAGAGGACCCAAAGAAAGGGCCTGTGTCAATCAAGTTCCTGAGCATTGAGTAAAATTAGCTTTATGTTACCATCTTTCTGAATCAATGCACCGGGTCATGATTTAAGGCACTGAGGCTTTTTAAAGCAGCGTAAGTAAATAGCTAAGCTTGATGTGATATAAAAAGCACCACAACAGAAAGGAGAACTTAATGTAGTAATGAAAATCACTTACCCTTAATCATCCCTGAGACAGTGTTTTTACAACGCTACTTGATTTATTCAGCTATGCTTGTTGGGATTTGAGTTTGGGGTTCTTTTAATCATCATCCCAAGTGCTTTATTTAAATGTCTTTGATGCCTTTTCTTTAAAAGGATTTGCTAAGCAATAAATCATACTTATTTGCAAAGGTGACCCCCAAAAAATCCCAAACAATCCAAAACATTACGAGGAACATTTGGGAAAATAAGAGGTTTGGTCACAGGTGTGTAACCAGTGTTGCCCATTTCTAGAGCACATTATTGCTTAAAGACTTACCGAAGCCCACATTCAATGCTGCTGACAAGCATGCCACTTAGTGTTCGAGGCTGTATGAAAGGTTGTTTGCTGCGTGATTTACGGCGGTGCCCTTACGCTAAATAGGAAGGACTGTAAACTACCTGTGCTCTGCTGAGCAGCTCCACGCTTCCCCTTGCGTGGAAGGGCCTCAGCTTTTGGAAAAGCTGCACAATTTCTCAAGTGAGCACACTCTTGTGACACTGAGGCTAGCCAGGCCACAAACTATTTTATTATGTTGTGCAAAAACCTATGTGCAGAAAAACCCTCTTTAATTAAGATAGAGCAACCAGCACTGCGGTTGTAATTACCTTGGACTGCTTTACCCACGGGCATAATGAAATAAAATTGGGCCCTCTATATTTTTGTTTTTAAACTAAGTAAACCCAAATTAATTTATTCAACTCAAACCAGACAGGTTTCTCTTTAAAAGGAAGGCATATATGGTTGGAGGGGCTGGTGCAGGAGGCCGAGTGACATGCAATGATGACTGTGAACTGCAAACTGCTGGCAAAACATTTGGCTTGCCGTTGGTCCGTGGCCAGTATTTTCCTTTGTTAATGAATCCCACATCTTTTCTAAGTTAAGCATTTTTTTCTTCTCCCCCCTCATTTTATTTGAAACATATTTTAAATATTTTTGTTTTTATGACGTCGTGGAACATGATACAGCCCCCTCCTAACCCTGAATATGGGAAAATCAATTAAAATTTTGACATTAGGAGCTATGATATAAACATATGGTTTAACTGCTCAGACTTCTTTTTTTTTAAGCAACATATCAAGGATCAGCACAAAGAGAGATAATCAAATGAGAACTCCATATTACTGGATAAAAATGATACCAAATGAAAGTGTATCACAACCAGAACCTTGTTATTAACGAAACACAAAACCCCCTGCAAATTTGGCAGGTTTTGGCAGACTTCCTCTTAGACTTAGGATTACATATTCTTCATTTGTGTTCTTTTCCGAGGAAAATGCCTATTAAAAAAAGATATCCTGAACGCCGCGTTTAATATTTAATACCTTTTGTCTCACTCCAAGAACCTTCATTTTATGACTTAAAGAAGGCAAGCTTAAAATGGAGTTTTATAGGCTTCCTCATTAACTTCTCTTCCCTGAACAAAATAGAAAAAAAAAATTGTGAGAATTTTCCCATCAGAACAGAAACATGGTTTTCAAATGCAATGGACATTTTGGGCATCCAGTCATACCTGCCCTACTGACCACTAGTTCTCAGGACTATGTGACAACGAAAACCCTTCCAGGTCCCTGTGGTATTTTAAATCATTAAAAACCCAGACAGACAAAATGGTAAGTCACTGAAACTCTAGGGAATACAGGCACCAAACAGAAGATTTAACTCTTTAGGTCACTACACAAAAGGTTCCCACTGAAGAAGAAGCTCTTCCCAGAAGCCTTGCATGATTGGAAACGGTATTACAGGCAGCTTAAAGCCGAGAGTTATTTTTAACCTCTCACTGGCAAGAAAACAGGTTTTTTCAATCATCTTCTATGGACATCTAGTCTCCGATCCTGCAAGCATCTAGCTACATGAATTCACATGCCCTCCTTTAATATTCTCGAGTCTTACAAACCTTACAAGATTACTTCAGCCACTGTAACTCGTAGCTAGCTCTACCGATGGCAGAGATGACAGAAGTTTAGCATTTGCGGGGCATTTGCGGGCCCTGCAACCCACACCGGGTGAGGACAAAGGTACATCGGAAAAAATTAAGTTGCAAAAGCCTTTTCTGCACCAACCCCCTTACTTTTCGTAGCGTGAATGCTGCCATGCTTGTGTTAGAAATTACAAAGCTTTTTGTAGAGGTTCCTGGTATCATCTTAAACTCCAAAGCTGTATGAGGATAGAGACTTCAATTATCTATAGAGTATGTGCAAATTGAATAGACTCTCTCTAGCAAAGTGAATTCACTTGTATTGTAACAGACGTGATTTATGCAGAAAATTGCAGCCAAGCTCAAAAGCTAGAGCTGGACTTTCCCCCCCCCCAGTCAAATAGAATATTTACCAAAAACAGCGTTTTCAGGTTGACCAAAATTACTAAATTAACTAATAAATTATATTTAATACATCTTATAGGTGGAGAAAAACAGACATTTGGAAAAGCAAAGTTTTTTAACATTTCTAAATGTTCCAGTTTGAAATGACATATTAATTTGGAAATTTACCTAGCTCATTTTAAAGAGTTAATTATCTTGTAAACCTGAAAAGTTTTTTGCTCTTTTTTATTTGTACAGAATAATTAAGAAATTAAGTGATATCGAGTTAACATAAATTATTATTTTTCTTTCAGTCACTTAAGTCAACAAGTTTGTTATTCACATAGAACTAGCTACCGTAATAGCTCACCTGCCACAAACACACCAACGACACAAAAGAAACCTTAAATCTGTCAGGTTTTCTTCATTTACTCTTCTATTAAAAACAACCTAATATTCCAACTCATTCCTCTCTTCTATGTGTTCTCTCCTAGATCTTCCATAACTGATTTTAACAGCTAGTTAGAAACCTGAACACCAATATCAATGTATTCAGGAAAAACAGAACTAACACTGATATTTTCAAAACTATCTTACTTAAAGGCTGATTTGGTTCGTTAATAAATTAACCAGGTAGGAATGTTGTTTTCAAGGCAAAGGGAAGATAGTGTATTCTACAGGAAAGTATAGGACTTTTTGTTTTGTTTTCCAAGGGGATTATCTCTTCCAGCCAGGAAGTTTTTACCACACGTCCAGATTCAGTGATTTGCTCTCCGTCCGACAGTGGCACAAAATCATCTTTGACATTTACCAAAGTGTCAGGCACACACTTCAAAAGCACAAAGCTTGTCCTGATTACAAGAAAAAAGGATGCAAACAAGGTGAATGCATGACAGTAAAGAATGTGCTAGCAGCGTAGCGAGAAGCAGGCTGTGTGCTCTAGGACTGCACTTTTGGAAACTTCGTAAATAGGAACAATATCCTTCTCTAAGCCTTTTAGCTCAAGATGACTGTAAGATTGAGTCAGCGTCGCTGCAGAGGCTTTTGTCAGTGAAAACTCATGTTCAGTGACTGTTCCTCAGTCTTTACATTACATTCCGTAATAAATTATTAATTTTGCAATAATAAAATAACTGAGCATGCAGAAGGACAAGGCATGATTTTACATGTGATATTAGTGACAGCGTACTGGATAGTCATTAGTTAATGGACAAATGCGAATTCAGGCTAAGGTATACAGAGAGTTCATTGCAAAAAGGCATTAACGTGCCATTACTTTTATAGGGGAACAGCTTTTGCTAGCTAAGTTCCTGTAAAACATACCTTTGAGCTTACAGGGACATTAGCAAATGGATCCCTCACGTGGTGATGGACAAAGCTTGTCTCCTGGTTTTGCAAAATGGGCTGAAAATTACCATGAAGGCCCAGAATTTTTGTTTGTTATGGTTTAATTCCCTATTTTTGTAAAAAGGAAAAGGAAAAAAAAAGTGGTACTTTAAACAGCTGACTGGTTTGGAAATATCTCAGAGATGGGTTTTCTCACAGCATCTTAGAATTCTCTAGAATTCTTGACTACAAGCAGAAAATACAGATGCTTAGTCAAGCAGGGAACAAGACTTATTCAGCTGTTTATAAACTCAACAGATATTTGGCTTCATTTTGGCTCACATTTCAGCCAAAAATGGCTGATTGTCAGGATTCTTGTTTTATCTTTGCGTGTTTATCAGGCATCTCCTAAAACTTAGGTGACCGTCACTTACAGCGTGGTGGGAAAGCTAGGAAACGAAGCACCTCGAAGCACGATTCATTCTCTCCTCAGTAGCAGCAATCAGAGTCCACAGTTACACCTCTTCACGTTCTTCACCCCTCAAAACAAGGCGGACAGAAGCAGGCATGGGATATGCTCTAGATGACATCATGTTCGTATCTCGCCCTTTCCTTTTCTTATTGCTTTTTCCTCATGAGAATTCGTCCTGCTTTCCCCCCGTACAGATTGCCAGTGCTGCTGCTGCCACCGTTGCCCAGTGCAGGACCAGAGAACAATTTCAGTCAGGAGGCACCTCTGAAGGTCACCTTGTCCAACCTCCTGCTCCAAGCAGGGCTGAATGCAGTACCAGAGCTCCTCAGGACCTTTTCTAGACCAAGTGTGACAAAGTCCAGCAACGGAGGCTGCACCACCTCTCTGCAGCCCGTTGCTGTGCCTTGCCACGCTCCTCCTGCCGCAGCCCTTCTTCCCGTAGGTCCCACGGGAATTTCTCTTGCTGAAACTTATGACTGTTGTTTTTTGTCTTCACCTGGCAAAGTGGGGCAGACCCTGTCTCCCCTGTAACTACCCTGTAAGTAGCCGAAGGCTGCAGTTAGATCCCCTGTTAGCTGTCTTTTCCCCAGGCTAAACAAACAGAGTTCCTCCGCTCTCTGTTTCTCCTGTTACCCCCTCCCTTCAACCTAGGGAAGATGTCTGCAATGGCATATGCCCTCCCTGCAACTCACCCACCTTCCTCTGCTGCAGTGCCATAATTCTTCGCAGGCTCACCCAGGAACATGTGTGCAGTTTTGGGGTGCCCATTTGCTTGGAGCTATTCAACAACCCAAACAGATTTCACCCTAAACCGTCCAAGGTTTTGGCTGGGTGCAGGGTTCTTTTTTGTCCTCCCCGCAATAGAGAAGATCTTTCTAAGTCCTCTGGGGATTGTTTGGGCGAACCCAAATACCTGACCCTGAGCCAATCAGTTAATTATTATATCTAATGTTTGTCCTATTTGATGATTACTGTGCGGAAGAGACAGATGCCAATGCAGATGTGCCGCCGAAATCCAGCGCCCCTGCGCTTAGTGCTGCGTGGGGAAGCAGCAGACTCATACCCTTCCTACATCCAGCTCAACCCGACCTACGCTCTTCAGGAAGCCCTCTTATTGGAGCATCGCTTCTTTAAAACAAGTCTCCCCGACGTAAGGAAAAGAAAGGAGACATTAGATAGTGTTGCTGCTGGCTGTGCTATCAGTCAAGAATGTGTTCCGGGCACCAGGTGAGACCAAAGTTTAAAACTCTGGAATGCAACACGTGTGACTGCTGGAGTATTATTGCCTGTTTTATCACTTGCTACTCTTCACACTTTCTGGGCATTTTTCCCACAGAAATTAATCAGAAGGAATAGAACCATTTAGAAGAGACACTGGCCATCAAACAGAAAATAAAACTTACAAAGCTTATTCATCTTTCAGTGTACAGCAAATGAGAAACTGTTATTCTTTTTCAAGACCTCTTCTAACTAGCAAAAAAAAAAAAATTCTCAGCAAAAACAATTACCAATTTGTAAGGGAAAGCATTTTCTCTTGAAACAATTCCCAATTTCCCTTGAAACAATTATTTGTCAAAAGCCCAAATTTTAACAATTATTGAACCTTGTTGGAAACTTTTCAATCATCTCACTTTTCTAAATAGATCTTTACAAATCCATGCTTTTCCAACTAACTCTATACTAATCTTTTTTTCTGTAACATTCATTTATTTGCTCATTATATTTTTATAAATGTTGCTGGTAAGGTTTTGTACTTTTCCTGAAGTATGCTGCAGCTCTTTCATAGGGCATTACAAAATCTTGTCAAAATACTTTAAACTAAACTAAAAAATGACTAAATTAATTTCTAAAAGGGAATTTGTTACATATTGTTTGTTCATTCAACTTATTACCACAGCTACTGAATTGCAGCAGCTGCATCAGGTTTTGCTCTGAATGGAAAAAGTTCCATGCTGCACAAGATTAGCAAGTAAAATAACAAACAAAACACTTACCGATGCAACAGCAATGTCCCCCTTTAATTGTTGTTTAAATTTTTGCCCCAGATTTGATTTCTCATTCTGAAAAAAACTTGAAATGGGAGATAGAGCTGAGAGGTGCGAATACAGTTTCAATTTCAAAAGGAAAGAAACTGTCATTCAAATGTATATACCTACATCACCACCTTAAGTCATGCAACTTGGAACCTTATTCACGTGCTAAATTCTTTCTGATAAGATTGCTTAGGAATAACAGAAGTGAATTTTGCCTTGCAGCCTCCAATATATTGGGGGGGGGGTAGGGTGACTATATACACATACAGATCCACACAGACAGAGATTTCTGTACTAATCTGCACTTTGTGCACCGCATCCCTGCTTCATACAAATGGCCACAGGAGGTATTTGTCAACACTGGATTCCATTGGCAAGGAGTCTGTTGGTTCAGGCAATCTGTAAACTCAGCCTTAATACAGTCTTTTTTTTTTTTTAATTTCCAGCCAATCTTATTTCTGCGTGAATTTACAAAAGAAAACTCAGAAGTATTCAGAGCAATGGGAATTCCTGCAGTCCTTTGAGTGACGGTGCAAGAGAAATACAGTGAAATACACCCTCAGCTGCAGTGAAAGGAAAGTTTGCTTAGATCTGGAAACCAAACGACAATGAAGAACACAGCATTGGAACTTTTTTTAATGTGATACTGAGTGCTCTCAAACTGAGGGCAAGAGAGGACCTGGTCCAGTAAGCTTTTTTCTGTTATGGTTTTTTAAGACTCAGTTTGGAAAAAAACTACCTCATGTCAAAACTGGCATATAAAATTACTGGTGCTGATGGGCTTTTCCAGTCAGTAAAACATTCTACTGGTATTATTTTTGACAGGGCTTGTGATAACTAGTTGACATTTAGAGAAAACACAACAAAGTAGTAGTAGTAGTTGTTGTTGTTATTATTATTATTATTATGCTACTAATGGGCACAGATTTATTGATCACTAGAAAACAGTGCCCATTTGAACCACATTGGCCCATATTTTTTATGGTCATGGAGAAGCACAAGAGCTGTAGATTTGTGCAGTAAAACCCTCCACCTTGTTATTTATGGGAATACATCTCGTATTCATACCAATAAAGAGCTTAGTATGTGTGACTTAATATATTTGACTAATGGCTGCAATTTGTGAAACATCCTGTGATGCTCTTGAATGAAAGATACTATGTTAAAATAAAGACCACCACACAAATACAGCTTGTGCTGATCTGAGAGACTACCATTCTCACTTTTCACTAGTAAGTTTACCAAGACAATGGCTGGTTTTAGTATAATGTGCAGAAATCCTTCAGTAAATTGAAAGTTAGAAGTTTTCAGTACAGTTACTCATTTTAACATAGGAAGCTGATGCTACAAGGAAACATCAGGACATAAAATAAAGAATGGAAGTGGGGATGGAATAAACAGTGTTCTGCTAAGTAAATGATATTTTCCTGGCTCTGTCAGGATCCAAAAGCCCTAAAAAGCAAAATGTGTGTCACTGGGGCTGAAAAATAATTCATGATATTTGACAATCAAGGCCTTAAAAATGTGTTTGGAGGAAGTGGAGGGAAGACAGCAAGCACCACAGCACAGAAATTCCATGCCACGATTAAAAACAAACACAAGCACCCACGTAGAGAGGAAATCACCCATTAATAGGGATTCAAGGTTCATCAGCCTCTGGGATCATTGTGGCTGAACAAGTAGTTTTTCATGAGGGCACATCCTAAAGCCAGAGATGTTGAAAAATACATGGGTGCTCAAAGGAATGAAAAGAGATAGTTTTACAGACTTTATCCAGAGGCTGTTAAAGCAGTACTCCCATTCACTGCAATAAGCTTTGGATCAGATTCAACATCCAAACGTAGTCCTCCCTCAGTAGAATTGGCTGGTCACGTTGGAAACTGTTTGGTCAAGGTACCCCACCCATAAACAGAGCACTCAGGGAAAGTATGGTAGTAAGCAACAAATAATTTGTCTCTTTGCCAAGATTAGGGGTTGTGTCTCCTGCTCGTTCACCCTCTGAGACAATAAAACGAAGGCTATAGTAAGGTAATATCTCTGAGGCAATCTAAGAAGGAATGCCACATGAATGGGGAGCGAGAGGATAAAGGTGCCTTCAATTTTGATGTCGAAAGTGGAAGAAATGAGTAAGCGATGGGGTACAGCAAGTCACTAGGAGATGGATGCAGTGTTTCCATCAGCTCCTTTCCCTGGGATCGTATAAATAGGAAGAGGAACAGAAAGGAAATACAAACGTGAGCGTGGAAAGAGAGTTCCACTACGGGAATTGCCACATCATCTAGGTGGAAGACAGAGACACGCAAGTCCATTTGCAGGAGAAAAAGAGCATAAACACAGTTAAGTGGATATTAATGAACACTAAACAAGGATGGCAAGCCTGCTCTGAACTTACAAATCACATCCGCATTAATACCAAATGAGTTCATTAAGATTAACATTATTATGAGGAGTATCAAAGGGATTAAAAGAGATTATGGCAAATAAAAGAGTCAGATAGGAATGAGATGTAATTACCTTCATATCTGGTTTATCTATAGCTGCAGAGAAAGACCCAGCATTCACTTCACACCGGAGGAACCTAACTCACATTTTGATCTGGAGTGTAATTTTCAGCAAAGCTGATCTCAACAGTTTGGGCTGAACGCAGCCCGGGCATGTGCAGGACGAACAAAGAAGGGTGGGAAGGTGAGCAGAGAGAGACGGGGAAGTGGGGAGGAGGCCTGCTTCTGCCCAAGCACCCTCACGCGAGCGTGAGAGACAACTTGGTTTTTGTGCTCCCTGTGTCCAAAACGTGACGTGAGGCCAGCCTTGCCACCATCTCTGCCCAACACCTGGCCTGCTCTGACCCCAGCACTTGCCACGCCAACTCTGAAAACTTCACTGGGCTTCTACAAGCACCAGCCAAGTCTTTCAAAACTGTTCAAGGGAAATAGTCTCACCGTAAAGCTAGGAAAACGTGAGGAATCCAGGGGCAGAAGGATCACATTCAGTGAAATAAAAATAAGCTCTCTGATTTTTTTCTCTTGCATTTGTACCACAACTGCAGCGCCAATTCTTTTGTGCATGCAGAGACCAGCTAAGAAGCACCAAATTACGGCTTAAAATCACACAGCTTATAGAGCGGATATTCTGCCAACGCACACATTCAACAATGCGGGCGGAAATGTTGCTCGGGATCTTGGTGGGGAAAATGTATTGGGACTCTTCCAGCTGGGCTCTGCTCGGAGCAGACTGCCTTTCTTCACAGGGCGACCACGCACGGCTGGCTCTCCAGTGCAAACATCGCTTCCCAGCTCTGGTGTGTTTGGCCTCTGGTTTGTTTGACAGGTTACATGTGCTTCTGAATATATCTGCTGGTGCTCATTTTCAGAGTGCTGTTAACGTTTCTCTTGGCTGCCGTTTAAAAATCAGGTCCCTGAAGATATCATCCTTCAATAAGAAAATCTTCTTGCCAGAAGGCCCGGCTTCAAAGTTGTTGAGGCCAACTGTCAGAGCTGTTGACCTCTGATCATGGAGCTGGAAGTCCACCGGCATACCTGCACATTGGCTCCAAGGTAGTGCAAGATGGACAGCTAGCGCTGGAAGAATCCAAAATGGGCAGCTACTTTCATTTTTTTGTTGTCCATGATGACTGTGCATTTCAAAAGCACCTGTCAACCAGAACCTGAGCTGTCTGGCTCTCGCCAGGACAGTTATACCTCATTAATTACATGCTTTGTTGCTTCAATAGGAGATATACATGCATACACACACACACGTATGCATATGGAATTTACAACTGCAACTTTTTGAAAGGAGCCTTTAAAACTGCTCTTTCTGTGGTGCTGCGTTGAAATCAGTTAAGTAGCAGAAGTAAATTGTAACTTAGAGTTAAAAAGGACTTCTGAAAGTGAAGAAGGATTTACATCTTTACACCCTCTACCTAACTTCACCAAGCACGAAGCAGCAGCGTGGAGAGGTTGCTTTGTGAAAGTCAGGAACACAAGGCAGGGTCATCGGACAGTCCATGCTGACTAAAGCACCAAGATGTTCTCCTTTGCTGCCCTCCCAGCCAGGTGAAATGTTAATAGCTAGTCCCAGACAAGGGAGGCTCCAATCCCCCGTGGAATGCAACCTGATGCCCAAAGATCTCCAAGCCACGCTGCACAGTCTACTTTATATGTGTTTTTATAAGAGAAAGAGTAAGGATGCATTTCTGTGTAGGCAAAGATGGAGCAAGACAAAGTCTGCCATCCTCTGCCCAGTATCTTGCCAACATAGCTAGACGCTATCTGAGGACAACATTGGCAGACTTCTCCCACACAAAGTCGCCAGCCAGAAAAGACAGGAAGGTAAAGAGTTAAGACAAGTCCACCGCAGCATCTGAAGCGGGGAAGCAAAGGGAAGAATCTAGTCTGCTTTACTCTGATGGTCCGTGGAGCTGCACTTCTCAACATTTCTAGGAGAAAATATGAGTCAGAAATCCGACGGGAACTCCTGCAGCAGCACGGCTCCCTCCACAACCCACACATCCTCAGCAGAGCACTGCGCAATCTAATCCATATGGTATATCTGCGCCGCAACGTGGGCCAGAGCCGGGCGCGGCCTTACGTTAGGCTCTCAAATGATAAAAAGTTTGGCACAGGAGCAATTGTTTGTGCTTGAGCAGTTGACTGAGGAGCTTGGAAATCAGTGCATTTATGAAAAACCTGTGAGTAAAGTGCAGGGACATAACAGCTAGACACAAGCTGGCTTTGCAGAGGGCTACTGGAGGGAAGGCAGGAACTGGTCAGGGGCTCTTGCCTTGTTCAGACGGGGATGGGGAGGTTTCGCCATTACCGCAGAACACCACTGTTTGGTATTTTGCTCAGTCAGGCCCCAATACAGGTTTTTTAAAAAATTACCGAACCCTCAAGAGTGTGTTTAAGGTTATCTTTAGTTAGCCAAGCAAATCTTTGGTCCACTGCTGATCCAGTGGGCACGAATACAGTGCTTCCCTCTGAGACAGAAATTCCCTGAAGTGGGCACTTCCGAGAGCAGTATCTTAGGAGCAGACAGCTCTGGACATAGAAACCTGATGCAGAGCTCCTCCGAGCAGAACGGGTATCCTGAGGACACCAACACACACCCGGTATCTTACATTCATCCCTCATCTAAACACAAGCAATGCCCGAGCAGTGGCTTAGTGTTAAACTCTGAGCGGCCCACCCTAAGGGTAATGTACTCACGGTGAATGTGGGGAACCTTGTCTTCCTCCCCCCCCAGACCTAGAGGCTATTAGCTACATGGAAAAAAGACTAAAAGGTCCGCAGGGAGACAGACAGACAGACTTAATAAGGTAATCACAGTGCTCTGTCCTGCAAAGGAAACCCACATGGGTAGATGCCCCAAATCCCACGTAGTTCTGGAGAACAGAACCATGACAGGAGGGGGATCTGCCATGCAGGATCGGGACCTCAGCGGTCCCAGCAATGGGGAGAGAGCAGCCCATCAAACAAGCAACGAGCCCGGGGCAGGATAAGGATCAGAACGCTGCTGACAAGTGTTAGGGATGAAACGCCGAGGCTTGCAGATGAGCAAACTGCCTCCCTTAAATGTTTTATTTTCTACAGCAGATTTCCAACAGTAGGAGCTTTTACTCACTCTGCTAAGGCAAAATTCGTACAGTTTCAAATTCGCCAGCTACGCTCGAAGAACCACCCCTTTTTCCTTTTGCTTTTCTCTTTTCTTTTTGCTCTCTGCAGGCTTTTTGTGAAAGAGACACCCAGTTTCAAGCCATTTCAAAAATATCAAAAAGCCCTGGTGGAAAATAATTTGCAGCTGTGATAATATCACATTTTTTAAAATACCGTAATATAGTTTTACTTTTAATAATAAAAGATAAAAAAGGGGAGTCTGTGAATAATTAGAGAGTGCAGTCTGAAGCCAGTTACAGTCACTGCAATTGATAATAAACTTAAAGCCCCTTGACAGCAGGTAAATGCTTTGCAACCCTGACCCCCTTCCTCTCACATTACTTAACAACCCTGCAGTTCCAGCATTACATCACCGTCCAAGCGATTGGTTCCTGCATTTTAACTCTCTCCCTGTCTCCTCCGATTAGGAGCAACACAATGATGGGGAAAAAAAACCCCAACAAACCACCAAACTTCTCTCAAAGTTTGCCGTGCTGCTTGTTTGGGTTGGGTTTGGTCGAAAAACCAGCTTCTGCTGCTAAGAGGCGAGGTTACACGCACCAGAAAACAAACTCTGTCGAAGTGGAAACGAGAGTGGGAAAGGGGGACTGGGGAGGGGAGGAGGAGAGGAGGAGGAAGGCGGCGGGGGGAAAAAAGTATATAGAAATCAGAAAAGGAAAAGAAAATTAAAAACAAACCTCATGGACATCACTGAGCCTGAATTCCCTGCTGAGGTGCAGAACATGAGAGCCCTGGAATGAGTGTATGTAGAACTTGAGCCAAAGCTTAACTAGCCCGAGTGAGTCATATCCTTCCCATTTGATTCCCGTCCAAGTGATGATGTAATGCTCTGGCCCTCTCCCTCGCTCGCTCCCGCTCGCTACACTACCTCCCTCCTCCCCTTTTCTCCTTTTTAGCTCAGTGCTGGTGAAGTCACCATTTAAATCTGGCAGAGCTGAAGCAAAAACTTCAATGTAACCAAAACAGCCCCAGGCCAAGTTCCAGACGCACTGAGACTCGGTGGTGCAATTGCCATTGGAAACGAGTAAACAGAGAAAGAAACAGTGCCGCCTCTGAAGGGCCTGCGCAGCTGCCTGCCGGATCACAGGAAAGCCCAGGGACGGGGCTGACATGATTGACGGGGGCCGATCAGAAGGGACTGCACACAAACGCGCTGGCTCCCACGTGCCCGCGTGGTCCGGGCTCCGGCAAGATCGATTGGGAAAGGAGGAGAGCGGGACGGCGCAAGGAGGGCAGA
>NW_010548806.1:0-5819 GCF_000687285.1 Phaethon lepturus
AGCCGGCGTGCCCGCGTGTCCTCCCTGCCCGTCCCAGCGGGTGCTGCCGGGGTCTGGCCTCTCTCCGGCAGCAGATGTTAAATGGGGAATTACTGCAACATTTCAGAAGCAAACCCACCTTCGGAGCAAACATATTGGCAGGGGCGTGGGCAGGACCGGCTGTGATTGCTGTTACTAACGGCATAAGGGGCATCCAAAAACTCGCTGGATGTTTTCCGGGTAGATAAAATCTGGAGCTCCGGCAGTGAGGGCTCAGCACACGATGGGGAGGGCAGGGCGGTTTGGCAGAGGGACACAGTCCATATTTATATATGACTCCAAAAAAACCAGAGAGGAATCTCTTTTCTGTCTGCCTGCATTGGTTACATATTATTTCTGAACCTGAGGCACTACAGCACTGAAACAAAACAAGAAATCACTAAATGATGAACATTTCATTGCAGGCCAAGTCATATAGAATTCATACTCCATTGTTTCCTCAGAAAAAATGCAATTACTTTCAGTCATTTTGATTTGGTCCTGGGATAAAAAAAAAATCATTAATTCATACAGTTCTATGTATTCAGACCATTTCATCTGCTGCATTGATGGATCTTCAACATGTTGATTGCAGGCAAAGTATTTTCAGATCATCTTTTAATTCTTTTTTTGCATCCTTTGAACAGACAGAGCTATTGTTTGGGTTTTTTGCCACCATCGTGTAGTGCAAAAATTATTTTGCAATAACAGTATATTACAGATTACGCAACTGTGGTGTTTCTGTTTTCCAGCTGATGCCAGTTCAGACTAGCAGTTCAATCTGGGTAGAAATCTCCGCAGCCTTCTCAAGGCAGCTTTGCGCTCGCAGCCACTCGCAGGCTTTGTTATTTGTAGATCATTGACCATGGGCTGGAGTCGGGCAGGCAGAGGAGCCCCTCCACAGAGGCACACGGCAACGTGAGCGAAATGCGGGAGCCGTTTCGGGAGGTTCCACCAGTATAACAGAGCAATTTTCACCCTGTGGGGGATCAGACACTCGCCGACACCAGCGATGCTCCTCTGGAGCCCGGGAGTGCTGCTGGGGCAGCGTGCCGTGCCTGTCTCCCGCTCCAGTCCCCGCACGTCAGGAGATGAAGCCGGTGCCCAGGCAGGGACAGAGTAAAAACACTTGCAATGCAAATGACGGAAAAGCAGGAAATGTATTGACTCACCTGGGAGTGTTAACTGCTGTTAATCTTTAATGCACTAGCAATTTAAACTTCCACAGGTCAACGGGCTGATGTTCCTCCCGAGATTCAGGAGGGGGACGGATTAATATCCCCGGCCCTCAGCAGCAGACAGGGATTTGCACTCCCCTGCAGCTCTGCACCGATCAGGGCTGCGGTTCCTCGTTCCTCCTTGGGGCCGGCCCTTGGTGAGTTGTTTTGTATTGAACACTGGTGTTTGGGGCAATGCTTTCTTGTTTGAAAAGAATGAGAGGAAGAACAGCAGCGTGTGAGAGAAATATATTTCCATATCGCTGAGAAGTGGAGGTGTAAAGGTTTGCTGGACTGCTTTGTAAACCATATGCAGTCAGGCACCGGCTGGCATTGGTGCCTTGCGAATGTTCCCAGGCTGATTTAATTTACAATTGTCATTTATATTTAATTTACAGTCAACTCTGTTGAATTACATGGTTTTAAAAGTGGAAGAGATAATTGGATAAATATTTGTGGTGAGCTGAAGATGTTTTCTATACTGACTGATGTTTTCACTGGACATAGAGGTTCATAGATCCACTGCTTCATAGAGGACAAGAATCCTTCTTAATGGAAACACTTAGAAATGCAAACATGTCTCGCACTTAGATACCAGCAGTTTGCAATAAAAATAAAACAGGCTGCAAGCAGGTCTGAAGAACAAAGGTTTAGTTTTGGCCCAAATCAAACTAATTTTCCCACATCCCAACCCTGGTGTCAGCTTTTTCTAGAATATGGTACATGGGGTGGGGCTACAAACAGGGGCAAAATGGGGGGAAGCACATAAAACCAGCAGTCCTGCATCGTTCCTTCTCCTCCAAGCCCTTGTCATGGCGAAGGGTCCACAGAGGACTCTGCAGGCTTGGCTTATTTGCATTATTCAAACCTGCGAAAATACCCTGCGGCCGATCAGCCCTTCATGGGACTGTGCCCCATGTTCAGGCTACCCCGACACCTTGGGAATTGGGAGAACCGCAGGAGGTTGAGCTCAGAGGCTGGGAAGGTCCTGTGTTGGCTGAGCACCGGTGCAGAAGTTCGCACTCGGGGTCTCTCTCCAGAGCATTACCATGACTTGGCTGCCCTGATAGCACTTGTTGCTTTGCATTTTGGGCCAGCATTTCTTTTGTCCAAAGATCACGGTGTGCAGCCCACCATGTCTTTGCCTCTCTTTATGAAGGAGAGGAAAAGGAATGAAGGAAAAGGCAGGGAATCTGCCAGGTAAGAGGCTTGCTCCAGGTCATTCAGAAAGTCTGGGCACAGGCTGAAAGTCCAGCCTAACTCTCCTTTTTTTCCCCTTGGTGTTTGCTGGTGTTTGCCACTGTTTGGGTCTCTGAAATCCCCGTGGGATGGGGAAGAGGCACAAAAGGCATTTTGCGGTGTTTGCAAACAGGTGAACATGTTTATATAGGTGGAAGTACAGGGAATAACATGTTCAGCAGAAGTTTCAGGGGTGGTCACAACCTTCAGAGTTAGTACTTGAATGTCAGCCACATCCAAGACACTTATTAGTGTTGGTACTGGTACAGTTTTTATTCCTATCTTAATAGTTTGTACAAGGAGCTCTCAGAAATGAACTGGTCACTGATCTGAACAGAGCAAGACATTGTGTTATTGCAACTTCCTGAAGAAACACACAGTCCTAACAAAGACACATGGCTTTCCAGGTGCACACAGATATAGAGCCCACCAACATCAACAAGGCAAGTAATTATGACTTTTACAAGACTTTTTATGACAGTGGATAAAGCAGAGATAGAAAAGGACCTGGCCTGTTTTTTAGCACAAATGGAGGGACGGAGACGATGTTTTTCTTACAGACACAGTTTGTAAGGGTTGTTAGGAAAGAATTAGTAGATGCCTTTGTACAGCAAAACACAGCAAGTCAAGCCCTCAGCCTTCAGAAATTGCTCAGGTCGGAAGGCAGTTGCAAGTAGGATGTTGTATGCACCGATCTGTTCACATATGTAGGTGGTCATGGATTAATACCAGACTCATCAGGTCTTATTTATGCCTTGTCTTTCTTGCACAGAGCAGAATCAGGCTGACACCGGGCACTGAAGCACCATGTATGAGCTCAATGAAAGCAGCTTCGATCCTATCACCTTTGTCCTGACAGGCATCCCGGGCATGGAGGAGTCCCACATCTGGATTTCCGTCCCCTTCTGTCTGATGTACGTCACTGCAGTGTTTGGTAACTCTGTCCTCCTCTTTGTCATCATCACGGACAGGAGCCTCCATGAGCCCATGTACCTCTTCCTTGCTATGCTGGCTGTTGCTGACCTCATGCTTTCGACCACAACAGTGCCCAAAATGCTGGCGATCTTCTGGTTCAGTGCCAGGGAAATTTCCTTCGATGCTTGTATTACACAGATGTTCTTCACCCATTTCAGCTTCATTGTGGAATCGTCCGTTCTGCTGGCGATGGCGTTCGACCGGTATGTGGCTGTCTGCGACCCGCTGCGGTACTCTTCAACCTTAACCCCCTCAGTGATTGGGAAAATAGCTGTGACTGCCGTTGTCCGGGGGTTCTGCATCATGTTCCCACCCATCTTCCTCCTCAAGCGGCTGCCATACTGTGGACACAACGTCATGCCCCACACCTACTGCGAGCACATGGGCATCGCCCGCCTGGCCTGCGCCGACATAAAAGCCAACGTCTGGTACGGGCTGACAACGGCTCTTCTCTCCTCCGGACTGGACGTTGTGCTCATCGCTGTCTCTTATGCTCTGATCCTGAGGGCGGTCTTTCGGCTCCCGTCCCCGGAGGCCCGTCTCAAAACTCTGAGCACTTGCGGCTCCCATCTCTGCGTGATCCTCATGTTCTACGTGCCTGCCTTTTTTTCCTTTCTCACGCATCGGTTTGGTCACCACATCCCGAGTCATGTTCACATCCTTCTGGCCAACCTCTATGTCGTGGTCCCACCAATGCTCAACCCCATCGTGTATGGGGTGAGGACAAGGCAGATCCGGGAGCGCGTTGTTCGCCTCTTCTGCCCCACAGGGGAGTGCCCCTGCCCCAGCTGGGGAAGCAGGTGCTGAGTGCTGCTGGAGGGATGGGGGACACGGGACAGGATCTGGAAAGCAGCACCAAGCACTGCAGCACTTTTCATCCTGGAGAAACAGGTTTGCCCATGAGGTTCAAGAGAAGATGAGGGCGGTGGGATTTCTGGAAACATGGGCTTGGGTCATCAGCCCCTTCATTTCTAACAGAAACCAGTTGGAGATGCTTCCCCTGAATGGTCCATCTAGCAGAGACTGGGGCAGAATTCAGCTGAGGAGCATCAAGGCTCTTATGCCTGCTGATTTACCATCACCTACTGCTGCTGATTTTGTTTGCTGTCCTACAGCTTCGTTTCTGTTTGTTCCTTCGCTTGTTATCTCAGTGCCTAGACCGTGAATGCCTCGCCAGTCATCAGACCGGAGCCTGGTACACGAACCATAGCTGGATGGGCAAAGTGCTGTTTACCACAGCACAGATGATGGTCTATCCTCCTGTCTTCACGGGTATAGCTTGCATTGCTGAGGGACCCTTGCACCTCTTGCTGCCGAAGGTGTTTACCTGCTGAAGAGTCCTGTGAGGTCAGGAAAGGCTTTATTGTCCTGTGTTTAAGGAAAACATATCCCTTAAACAATGATGTCTAAAACTGAATTCAAGCCTCTAGAGTGAAGTGCAAAGGGACAAAGGTCACCTACATCCTACATGTCCCACAGGGATGCTTTCTGTCTTTGCAAAAACACTGCACTGCTGAGCAGTGCTTAGTGTGAAGTACATTGCCCCTCAAGGCCCTTTTCTGCCCGTACAGCTGTCTGATTGCCCACCACTTAGTTGCTGTACATTTGATTTATCCTCCAACACCAAAATATCTTTGTTGAACTTTTTCTTGTTCCTCTCATTGGTGTATGTACCAGTTGTGTGAATAATACCTTGTTCTACCTGAAGTCAGTGGCAATCTGCCTCAGACAGTTGTGAAAGGCAGTGCAAACATGAAGAGCGAGTGCTACATATTGCTGGAGGAGCAGCAGGGATAGTTCTGTGCATCCGTACGCAGTCTGAGTATAAGTTCATCATCAATCTGGCCAGCTAGGAGAGCCTTTTTCCTTACCTCTCCCTTGCTCAGCAAAGGCAGCAATGCAGGCTGTCAGAGTAAACTCATCTGCTGCCTCCACTTCGGTGAATCTCATGAGTGGCAAGGTCAGAAAGAGGGGAGACTCCCACCTCAGCGTGGTGAGCGCCAGCACGGCTAAAGTGTCCCAGGTAAAGACCCTGGGGAGAAGGGAGTGCAGGCAGCACTGGAGACCTCAGGGGGAAGGTTGCCAGAATTTCAGGTCTCCTGCTGGAAGGTCACCATCTGGAAGTGTTCAAAAAACGTGTGGATATGGCGCTTCAGGACGTGGTTTAGGGGACATGGTGGTGCTGGGTTAATGGTTGGACTTGATGATCTTGAAGGTCCTTTCTAACCTTAGTGATTCTGTGATTCTGTGAAGGTCAGTGTGCTCTGCACCTCTTTCAAGGTGAGTTTTTGTTGCGTCATTGTAATATGGAGGACCGTGGAGACATGAGCACCAGCAGTCACAGTCCTGTCAGGAGCCTTCTGGGCCCTG
>NW_010548806.1:5832-10731 GCF_000687285.1 Phaethon lepturus
CGAGAATGGGCTGTTCCCACAGGGCTGGAGCTTTTCAGTCCTACAGAAGAGTCACAGCAACACTCCCGTCTGCCCAGCTCTCATCACCAAAACACAAAAGGTCCTTGTGCCTAGTGCTCTGCATAGCGTGGGCTTGGTGGGCAGCTCACACTCAGATGGGGCTGGTCCATCTTCTCGTGCTGACGGCATGTTGAATGCCAAGTCTTCTGTAACCCATTGCAAAAACTGCAGTGTGAGTTGCTGTTGACTGTGAGTAGGCGATGCCCTTGGTGCTTGCTCAGAGCCGCAGGGAGCAGAGGTGTCTGCGGCAGGTCCTGGGGCATCCTCCAGGGAGGTCGGGCAGCATGGTTCCGGCAGCAGCTGAGCCTGCTCCCCGCACAGCCCCGGCCTGGCTAGTGTGCGGGGTTGAAGAGGCCCTACTGCTGCCCCTCCCCGGGCTCCTCTGGCTCTGGTGGCTCCGAGAGTTTGTTGAGCCCTAAACCACCAGGATCCTTCCAAGCTGCGGCAGTTTCCTTTCCACGGCGGGAAGCAGCTCTGGGATGAAGAATGGGAGGGAATGCATCAGAGCCCAGAGACCTTTCCTTCTCGCCTTCCTTTGTGTTTTACTGGGTGGGATGCCGAGATGAAGCTTGCTTCTCCTCTCTGCATCATACCGACTGTCAGCTGCATTTCTCTCTTACACACTGCTCTGAGAAACGGGGGTCTGGGCGCTCTTTGGTTCCCGCCTGACCCGAGGGCTTCCTCAGGTCTGGCCAGTATAACTCTTCCTCATCCAGGCAGCAGCCAGAGTTTTTTGACCGCAGCGATTAGGGAGCCCTTTCTGAAGGCTCACGCTCTGCAGTCCAGCTCTAACAGCAAGGAGCCAGGATGCTCTGACCCTGTGTCAGCTGTGAGACCCGAAGGAGGGTTTCATGTGTTCATGTTGCCTCGAAGGCAACCGCTGCTGCACGCCTGGACCTTGGAGGTGCCTTCTTTGGAGGGGCTGGTGACCCCGGAGATGCTGGGGAGCGGCTCTCCCCGGCTCCAGGCTCCACGAACTGTCGTGCCCTACATCGGGGCTGGGAGCCGGCGGGTCGCCACGGGCTCTGGTTGGGGCCGGCCAAGCCCAACACCCCTGATGGAGGAGAGCAGGACCGACGAGCGCTCGCTGGGACCAGCCTTGTTCGCAGCTGAGTGACGCAGGAGATGACACTGATACAGCAACCAAAACCCTGCTCTGCTGCCGTCATCCCAGTAACGCTGCTACAACCTCAAAAGAAAAGAGAAAGAAAGATTCACGATTTCAGATCAAAAAACCCAAAAGTTCTTAACTCTTTCAACACATTTCTTTTTTTCTTTGGTTTGTTTCCTGATTTCATCAAAGGCAGGAACCCTGTGACAGGCACAGGGGAAATGAAAGTCTGTTCATTAAAAGGTGTTTGCTTAACAGTGAAGATAACGGAGCTGGTTACAAAAGCTGCTCATATCACTGGATTTTTTTAATGTCCTCAAAACATTTGTGTTTGTGTTGGCTTTCTTAGAAAAAGAAAGAGTATTTACACAGAGCAGTCCGCGTGATTTCTGATAGGAGACGGAGCTGTGAGGACAAAAATGTGTCAGGAGAGCAAGTTGTATAGGCAGCACATAAACACATTTTGACTGAAATAGGTGCTTTAAGGTCTTCAGGGCACGGAGGACCCAGAGTAGCTGCACAGCAGCTGTCACAGAGGTTGCAGCAGATTTGGAGGCGGGGGTGAGATGCGAGACAGCTCGTGTCTGCAGGAGACTCGTCTGCCGACTCAGAAGGTCTCCTTCAGCCCTGCCTTCCTACCTGAAAACAAGAACTCATTGACAAAGCAACCCACTGCTGAAGAGATTTCTCCTGAAAGCCTTTTGGCCAGCTCTAGTAACAACTGAGCTGCCATCTAAATTTGTCAATATTAAAGAACAATACAGTTTACTGGTGTCTCTGTTAGGCACTTCACCTCACATGGTTATTTCTGCCACCTTCTTCACTGCTTCCCCTCTTTGGCCTCTCCCCAGTGATGAACTTAAGCACTTGCTTAACTCGAGCACAACAACAGTGCAGCTAAAATGAGTGTGTGTGCTCAGAGGTGGCACGAGACTGAGCATGGTCCTGAGAACGGACCCTTTTATAAATGCCCAGGAGCCTTGTGCCATCATCGTCTTCATCGTGGAGGTAGTGGGTAGGATCTCCCCGGGCGGGTGCTGCACAAATGCAAAATAAAAGACCTGCCTTCAAATTGCTTCCAAACTGAGTATGAATAATGGAAAATGGGTAGTGAATGGCAGTAACAGGACTGCATGCCGCGTTACTGCACTCACCTACTGGCACTTCGCCTGTCGTGGGGTTACTCCAGTGAGTGGTCCTCAGCACTCGGGGGATCCTCTCTTGGGGACGATGCAGTCCTGCAGGCACACATGTTTTCACCTGCATTTTAGCAGACAGCTTGTTTGGGATGGGCTGTGTGTCGTTGTACCAGATGAGTGCATTTCATGGATCCTTCTGCTTCTCTGGGTTTCCAAGAACAGTTTTATAGGACTGAGGAGGCAGTTTTAAACTCACAGCCCTTGCGCTGCTCTGCTCCTTGGATGGATGGGGCGGCTGGGTCAGGGAGCAAACTGCACAGTGAAATGTCCCTGAGTCAATGAATCACTAGCTTAGCAATTAATGTCCAAAGGGGCATGCATAATGAGATATTAGCCAGCTGATCAGGAAGATTTATATTTCTAATATGGTTAAAATGTTAGCTTAATAACTCACACGAGATGTGAAACCAGAACTTCTGCACTTTGTATTTAATTTCCCACTCTTGAAAGACCTATTTTTTTTCCTAGCTCAGTTGGTGTGGTAGGCTATTTGTAAGCGTGTTTGGATTGCAGAGACCCTTTCCTGGGGAAGAGGAAGGGATTTTCATAGAATCATAGAATCTTTGGGTGGGAAGGGACCTTTCAGGGCCATCTAGTCCAACCCCCTGCCATGAGCAGGGACATCCCAAACTCGAGTAGGTTGCTCAGAGCCCCGTCCAGCCTGACCTGGGATGTTTCCAGGGATGAGGCATCCACCACCTCTCTGGGCAACCTGGGCCAGGGTTTCACCACCCTCATTGTGAAACATTTCTGCTTTTGATCTAGTCTGAATCTCCCCTCTTTTAGTTCAAAACCGTTACTCCTTGTCTATCGCAACAGGCCCTGCTAAAAAGTCTGTCCCCATCTTTCTTCTAAGCCCCCTTGAAGTCCTGTCAGGCTGCAATAAGGTCTACCCGGAGCCTTCTCATTTGTTGTTTTTCTTTTTTTTTTCATGGTAGCCACATAGCACATGCAAAAAGTAAATGAAATCTCAAAAGCCTTGGGAGATAAGCAGAAGTCACTGTAAGAAACACTCCTCTGTCCTCAGAGAATGAGTGGGCAGCTTTTTGTGCTTATGTGCACAGAGAAGGAGTCAAGCCTGTGCCTGAAGTGGAGATCATGCTTCAGGTTTGTGCTGAGTCAAGCTCCAAGCATATGCTTTAAAGGAAAATGCTCTTCAGCTGTGTTCGAATGCTTTGCTGAATGGACAGAGACAAGGGCGGCTTTCATCACGTAGAAAGCCTTGAGTGTTCCAAGTTAAAGTACCACATTTCCATTCTTTTTTATTGCTGTTTACGAACAATGGTGCTTTGTTAATTCTTCTTCTTCAGAGCTCTGTGGGTAATAAATTGGAGTAGCAAAGCTTAATGATTTTACTTCATCTCACCTCCATCATCATAATGTCTTAGCAAATGTTAGTTAATTAATAAAAATCCCCACTGCGCAGACAGGCAGATAATAAATAATACATCCTTGCAAGCTGTCCTGCCTAAAATGAGATGGTAAGTCCGGAGCCAGGATAGAGTTATTTGTGGGTGGGTTTTCTCTCATGTGTTAGAGGTCCCTACTGGTCCTCAAAGGTCCCTGACAAAGGGACCATGGCCAAGGGGTCATGGCAGTTGGAAAGCTGCTGACTGCAGTTCCCCTGACCCCGCTACACAGTCTGCTCAGGGCCTCTGCAGTTTTCTAGAGAAGGAACAGTTATACAATAAATACATTGCTCTCTTCTAAAATCAGAAATGAGGACAAAATCAAGTAAAAGGTTTATAGCAGGAATATCTGCTGATTTCTATCTCAGAGCTCCCAAATTCCTCTCCATCCTGCCTCACAAAAACCTAAAACGGGTCCCAAAGCACTTTCAGTCCAGGGCAAGGGTGAGGCTAAAACTCACACTTGATTTACAGGTCCCTGCTTGCCCCAGGCGGGCTCATGCACAGTCCTGGGAACCCTTTTGGGATCCAGGATCAGGCAATGAATTTTGCAGAAGTTACTGTGATTGGGGTGGTGATGAGTGATGGGGTGGTGAGGATCCACCGAGGTTGCTTTGGGGACAACCTGAAGGTCTGCAGGGCTTCTGCAATCCCCATCCAATTAACACAGTTGTAGGAAATACCCAGAGAAAATGAACTGGTGGCCTCCCTGATGCTCTTTGCCCCCTGCTCAGGGTATGAGCCCCACCATGGGTGCCCTATGCGGCCCCAGGGCATTCTCCGGACGCAATATAAACACCCCTGGCTCAGGCTCCATCCCAGATGGATCCCACTGCTGGCACGGGAGGTGGGTGAGTTGGCTGGGTCATGGTCCTGTTGTTTCAATTGGGTTTGGTGAGGTAGAGATGCGTTAGAGAGGTAGGGAGAGGTCCATGCAGGATTTATGGTGCGATGCCACTGCCAGAGATACGTAAACATTTCCTGGCGGCAGTTTTGGCTGCATTATCCCAAACTCCCTGCACTGGGCAACGCGTTTCGCAAGGGCGTGGAAGTAGCGTGCTCCTCCTGTTCAGTTCTTCCAGACATAGTGGATGCACTAAGAAGCCCAAAGGCAGTCAAA
>NW_010548807.1:0-11111 GCF_000687285.1 Phaethon lepturus
CTCTTGCTCCTGCCCTGCCCCGCCCCGATGCCAGGGTGGCAACCTGCCAAGAGGCCCTGGCAAGCCCCCAGACTCCCGCTCAGCCCCCCGTCCTGGTCCCCAGTGCCTCACCATCAAAGCAGAGCTCAATTCACCGGAGAAGCCGGCGCCGGCCACAGGAATGTGTTTCATCTCTGGCCAGCTGACCCCTGGCGATTCCCGGCAGCCGCCCCAGTTTTGGGCTAGAAGTGACCTATTTACATAAGGCGAGCTCCCCGCAAGCCCGGGGCCAGTGCAGCATCGTGCAGGGTGGCCGTGGGGAAGCAGGGCTGGGGGTGCTCAGGTCCAGCCAGGCTGGACCATGCACTGCCGCTTGCCCAGCCCCTGCAAAGCCCCTGGCGCAGGGTCAGGCCCAGCACCCCACAGCCGCCTGGACAGCAGGGTGATGGCCTTGCTCAGGCTGGGCTGGCAGGAAAAGGTGGGTCCTCTCCAAGCATCAGGAAGCGGCGGCCAGGGAGGGGACCAGACACAGGGGAGCCAAGCAGACGTGCGCTCAGCATCGTCCTCCACGGGGCAGAGGCTGCAGCAACCGCAGAAGCGAGGTGTCCCTGCCGGGGCACAGGCTGCCCCAGCTCCCCATCCCCTCACCTGGCTGTGGGGCTGCCCCTTGGAGGTACCTCTGCCGGGGCTCAGTACTCCCCGGGACAGACCAAGGAGCCAGCTGGGCTGCCCCTTCCCCGTGCTCCTGCCGGCACGACCAGTGCCCGGCGGGGAGCTTACTGCCCAGGGAGGGCTGGAGCCATGGAGAGCCATGCTCAGGGCACACACAGCAAGGGCAGGATTAGTCCCTGGAGGGGAAAACATCCCAGCACTTGCTGAAGGTTTTCTCCCCAGTACCTGCTACTGCTGCCTGCAAGGGCCAGGCTGCTTCCTAACTCCGTAACCCCGCTGCCTGCCCTGGCCGGGAGGGACATATCCGGAGCATCTGCCTCAGGTCAGCCTGATGCCGCCTGCCAGCAGCGTCCCTGCGCCGGTGGAGGGAAACCAGTCGCCCCCCAGCCCGCCGCTGCTCTACCGTTATCCCGTCCTTCCGTTCTTCACTGTGCCCCAACAGGTGGGCGACCACCAGGGCCCCTCAGCAACCACACCCCCCCTCCCCAAACCTATAAGCTGCTTGTCCCAGTCTTGCCCCCGGAGAAGCCCAGGCGCAGGGGTGACGGGCAGCCGCTTGCAGGCAGGGCCATGGGAGCCCCACTCCCGTTACGCAATTGCCTTTCCCCAAACACAAGGAACTGCTCAGAGGGATTTGTGCAGAACAGCATGGAAGGAAAACAGACCTGCTCTTGAACTTTGCAAGATAATATGTCATTCAGAGCGCTCGCCTTCTAGGTCGCCCTCTCTTTAACCCTTTGAGGACATGGTCTGGGCCAGGATGCCTGCGGTTTAAATCAACGTGCAAATTGGGGGGATTTTTCCTCCTGACATTTTGCTGTTGCAACTTTTAAAGCAATTAATTAAAAAGGTCACCTCTGTCCCCGCTCGCCGCCTCGCACTGCTGCAGGCCCAGGAAGCTCCCAACCACCTTGTTGTTGCTTTGCGGTGCTGGCACGGCCCCCGCTAATCCTCGGGCAATATTGGCAGAAGGATTTCAGCAGCACAGGCCGGGGCCCGCAGGGGCAGGGGCCAGGTCTGCCCCCCAGCCCTGCCTCCCACAGCAGCACCAGTTCCACCTGGGGTTTTGTTATTGTTCTATGCGCACCCCCCAGGGCACTGGCTGCTGACTCCATGCTGCTCCGAGACCAGGTCTAGACCCAAGCTTACGCCGCTGGCAGCGTTACTGAGAGCACAGCTCCCTGCCCATACTCAGGGCCCTGTCTGCAGGCAGCAAAACAAAGAGGACTTGTTCTGGAGGCAGCTTGCATCAGAGCAAATGCGATTGTTCTCATCGGATTTTATGAATTCCCTCCAGAGTTCCTACGTAACACAAGTACATTAGAGGACTTTATCCCTGCTAATTTCAGACTACAAAGTCAAACCGTGCATCAGATGAATCTGCACAGGCAGGCTTATGCATATGCAGCACCAGCGACAGGCGACCGTAGGGCCTGCCAGGAGGCTCGTCATGAGCTCATTAGCGGAGGGCATCGCATCTTAAGCAGCAGAACCGAAAAGGAAACATCACACGTTGCAGCCACGGCCCCTCTCCGTGTTCCAGGCACCCTGACTCACACCTACGGCACATCTCAGGGACAGCAGGCAGGAAGCATCACTGCCCAGAGCATTTTGCAATTTTAAGTGCCAAGAATAAATAGCTCCATCCTCCCCGCCAAGGCTTTTTGCAGCCGGTGCCAGAGCAGCTCAGAGGCAGATCGTGGAGCCCTGTCAGCTGCACCCTGCACCGGAGACTCGTGAAGCAGCAACAAGTGGTAAGTTAAGGATGGGCAAAGTTACCTCATGGGGAAAGCCCCCCATATTCAGACATGAAATAGTGACTGCAAGACGTAAAAACACCTGTTTAGTTTCTGCCTGAACACTACAGAACAAACAAAACAAAAACCATAAACTAACATTGTAAGAGCAAAGGTAAAAAAACAAACCACCTCTTCGAAAGTACAGAATAGCACAGGACAGCCACCAGAGACACTGATCAGGAAAACTCAATAGCAACAGCCAGGGAATATGAAACTAAAGCTGCAACTAAAGCTGTGTGGCTACAGGTGATTGAAGAGGGTGACCTTCCACCAGCCGATCTGCCTTCCCGTTACACCCCACCTCTCCTAGGCACACCTGCAGGCAGCCAAAGGATGAGCTGGGGAGATGATCCTGGCACCACCCACCTCCCCAAACTCTTAATCTCTACATAAACTTGCTGCTTTCTCTTGGGCAACCCTAACACACAACATCCCCATACTTACCTCAGCACTTCCACATCCAGTCTTCTTCCATACTAGCACAACAACTAACAAGCTTCACAAGGGCAGAAGTTATTTATCTAAAAACAGTTAGATAAACAAATGTTCTTTTCCTAAAAGAAGCACCAGTGGTTTGGAGTTACTCTGTTACTTCAGTTACTCACTGTCCTCTCACTTTCTGATACTTCCTTCCCATCTTTGTCCCAAGTAAGATTTTAAGCCTCTTAGGATACCTTTCAGGCCCTGCAGCTCTCCCCTAGTCCCTGCCATTGCAGCTAATCCTCTAGGAGTTTCTTACGCATGTTTTGGCTCAACTAAGATTAAAAAAATGTCAGTAGCTCTCTAGAAATAGGTTACATAGCCTGAGATGTAGTTTACAAGATCCTGAAAGAAGAAAAAGGTTGTTAGAGATTAGGGAGCAAGTATGTTAGGGACAAGTTCTCACTTATCAAAGTCACAACATTCTGGCTGGAAGGGACCTCTGGAGGTCTCTCACCCAGCCTTCCGCCATTCGGTCCCTCCAAGCCATCCTTCTCCATCTATGGAGGCCCCATTGCCTCAGCCACTCCTCAAAGGGCAAGTGCTCCATCCCCCAACCAAGCTTGGTGGTTCCCTGTTGGACTTGCTCATCACTCTTGACAGGAAACCCAGAACAGATGTGCTATTTCACACACGGTCTCATGAGGCAGGCAAGAGCCTTGGTGTTTATATGCTGCTTTTGCATTACACCCAGAAACATCTCTAAGCTTCATCTCTTCCTCAGTCACCAGCAACAACAGAAGAATCACTTACAATGAACAAAAAGAATTTTATTGGAACGTATACACACAGGGATAACAGAGGTATCTGAGTAATCAAATATGGAATGTTTAAGAAAGTTAAAATAAATAAGGATACCAAGTTTTGCCAGTGCTAGGTCCAGCACCAATATAAGTAAATGCCCTCTGAACAAGTCTGACTCTGACAGGACCATCCTTGCAGAGCCTGTAAAGATTCCTACCACCAGAAAGTGGCCAATAATTTTGGAATACAAAGAGTCACAATAGTGCTTTCTACTGATGTGCATTCACACTGTTTATTCACTACTTTCGTCTCTTATTTCTTTAATAATATCTATTAAATTCTGAAGTCCAAAAACATAACCAGTGTCTTGGCCCTCATGCACCACACTATCTTCTCCATAGTACTTGCAGGTTGTGTGGGCAAAGTCTATCATACGGACATCAACAGTACTAGCAGTTGGTTTGTAGGCATATGCTCCTGCCGACTCATCTGACGATTCCTCTGAAAGGTCCTCTAAGTCCTCCGGGTCTGAGTCGACAGCTACTTCCTGCCTTTCCTTTCCATCATAAATGATCAGCAAGGAGCTCGAATAGAAGCGATAAGACTCCTGTTTCTCTAGAACAGACTTGAGCTCAGTCAGTTTTTTAATAACAGATTCGAACAGTTCCCTGCGCAGATATTTGCCATTATGAAAGAACTGGTAAAGTGCTTCTTTAAATCCTTGGACTGAGAGTTTTCTTCCGTGGTATTTATTCATGAACATTAGCTGGCCAGTGCCTGCCTGGTAGACCTGCATATACAAACACAAGACAAAGAGAAAAGGAATAGTTAAAATTACTGGTAATACTGACTCAAAGCCTTCAGAAAAAAAAAAAGAAAAAGGACATGCTACAGAAAGCTTTTACAAGATGACACACTACTCTCAAAATTGCTCTTGCACAGTTACAGAAACTGCTAACAACAACAGATCCAGCAGTGTCTACAGAATTCAGAGCCACGGAGGAAATGGAAAATTCCTTCAGTTTAGATTTAAACTTTTCCACCAGGACTGTAAGAATGAGGAGTTTAAGTGAGATTAAGAAAGCTGCGGCCAAGATCTCCAAAATCAAGCTACAACTTGTACCACAGCCACTCATTCAGCTCATTATTTGCCTCTGCTCACAGATGTACCAGTTGATTCCCAGAATGCTGAGCTCTAAGTGACAGCAAACCCTCCCATGTAAAACTGAGGTGTGCCCCGTAATCCTCTGACTTCTTTAAATACCGAGGTGCTCCTGCGGGAAGATTCCTTCCTATAGGACAGTAGTGTATGCACCACACAGCTAGATAATGCCTAAACCTTTGGGTCAAGTAAGGATTTCAGGTGCCTCCAAAATTCCTCCTTGTTTTCCAGCACAAGTCTATACTGGAAGGTGAACAAGGAGCAGGCCCCGCTCAAATCCAAGCACACTGTGGTTAGAAATGCAGCTCCCACATTTCCATTCCTGCCTCATGCTTTTCTCCAAAGTTAAACAGCGAGCTGAACACCAAATGTGCCAACAGTCATGCTGTGAAACAAGTCCCAGCAAACACTGCTGGCATAAAAATCTACTGGATGGGAGGAAAGAGACTTCAGAAAAATACTCAAATACAAACAGGTTGTTTCCCATTTGTCACTCTAGGAATACAGAAACAAGTAAACAAAACACTCAGGTGAAAGTCCACATAACTCTATCTCCTTATTTGACCATGAGTCTTATCACATTTACCAAGCCACTTCTTGTCTGCACTTTGCAACAAGTCTACTTTAAGCAGTGAAAGACCTGTGGCTTTTCAAAGCTGACAAGACAGAACTGATTGCTTGTTAATATTCTGGCAAATTTCTACATGCTTTACTCAAAACACATGTACTGGCAGACCCTCCTTTCAGTTGTTTCCTACACTATCCTGAAATGTTAATCCAATCAGTAATTTTACTGCACAGTTTAACTGCTGCTATGGTGCAGGAGACTGTGCTTAGAGAACACATTCACTGATGTAGAGCGTGTGCTGCAGGTTGCTCCTGCAGATGCTGCCACCTTCAAGGGAAGTGATACTCAAAAGCGTCATTCCCCTCACTGAAGGAAATGAAGCACAGCATCTTGAGGATAGCAACACATGGGATGACTACATAAGCCAAAAACCCCACTAACAGAAACAGGTGCAAATCTGTTGCTCTACACATAAATAGTTTTCCTCTCACCTGCATGCCACAAACTCGGACTCCAATAACAGCTGATGTGCTCTGCTGACACTTGCGAATCTGATTAGCCTTCTTCTCTTCTGATGCATCATCTCCATGCTGTCGGGTTCCCATCTTAAGGTCCAACACACATGGTACTTCATATCGAGATGTTAGGTTTTCCAGCAAAATGAATTCTGGTTAGTTAAGGAACAATCTTCACAATGAGGAATACAGGTTTTAAAACCATTATCACAGATTTTGTAGTGCCACATTCTTAAATTTAAGCATACCCAAAACATGCCCAGTATATAGTAGCCTATCAAAAATTACTTACATAAACTTGGCATGAAGCAGAGTGGATATCTAGTTCCATTTTGACTGGTCTCTAGAGAAGACAGGCCAATTTCCACAGTAAGTGGAAAAAAGCAAGCAGGGTCATATAGAAATATAAGATGGCAGCTTATATTATGGAGTACTTCCTGCCTAGTAAGAAACTTTTTTGTGGGAAATTTTGTATGCTTCAGTCACCATTCAAAAAACAGTGAAGCATTTTTACTCCACCTCTGAAAGAGATGTTAAAAAGCACTTCGGACATCTGTAGTAATACTGTTTCAGAAATATCACACACTTCTACTTAGGTAATTTAATAATCATCTACAGTGAAACGGTGAGGATACCAGTCATGAAAGGTTTTCTATCATTTTGAACAGTTTATATTAGAGAGAGATGTTGTAGTAATCCATTCACCGAAACTCCTCACATATGAGGAACTTGTTTACCTAAGTATACATCCTGCAAAAATATTAGTATCTGTATCAGTTGCATCCAAGCCTGCATACAGCAAGATTTCTTTTCCACAGAATGCACAGGGTGGAGACGTTTGCCCATGGTTCCAGAGCACAAAACCAGTGACCAAATTCATGAAAGCTGAAGCACTTCTGGTTTTGTGTTTCTCCTACATGACAGTTTATATTCAGCTTTTCTTTATCAAAAAGGCTCACTAAAAGGAGACTACTAGAAGTGGACAACTCCAGGTATTGGAATACCCTCTATATTTAAAGCAACATTAAGAAGTTGCTAGAGAGAGAAAGATGATGCTAGTTTTTAAGATCACCAATACCAAAACAGTAACAAAGTGACAGAACTTTTCTGCTCTGAAAGCTTACAGTAGTAAACTGGTTTTGTGGAAGATCCCAAACAGTGTGCTATAAAACCTTTCCACTAACTAATCCACAATTTGTAGATTTGAATTAAGTCATCTGAATTTCCTAGCCTAGCTAGTTTATTACATGCTGGAAAAGCCCATATTCTGGAAAGTGCTGGCAATCCCTTCAAAGTCACAAAATAAATCATGGCTTTAGAGACTTTCTCTGGATTGCAGTTACGCCTGCGCTGTACTTTTATCTGGCACATTCAAGAAATAAAAAGCAGAGCCCTACTCATTCCATTGTTATGAATTATTTTCAGGAAAGGATACTATATTGATTCCGGTGTTTTGCATTTTCCTTCATCCGCTGTAACTGCTGCTGGTGACATTTCATGCTCCAAGGATTATGGTGTTTAAACTGTGAACTGACATTTCCTTTTTTCTCTACAGTATAATACAAGACTTCAGATTTCTTCAGCCACTCAAATTCTTCCTCCAATTTGTGACTAGAAAACAGAACAAAGCAGCAGATTAGAGGTCATGTAGAAAAATAAGCACTTTAAAGGGGTTGTCGGTGGATTTAACTTTACAAATTATTTTGCTCACCTTTATCAAGAGCTAGCATAAGATTCTTTTGCTTTCTGTGCAATAGGAAAAGTTGCCCATCAGCAATATTTCAACCTTTATAAAGCTATTTCCATATTAATATAAATCAGCATATAGCCAAATATGCTACAAAACATGTAGTAATTCTATTTATATATTCTTTACCTGTGTGAATTACTTCCATAGAAGTAATGCAAGAAATAGCGATATGCTTTAAGATTTATCCTTTGCTCAGGTCACTGTTTTTAGCACAATACATCACAGCTCAGTTTACAGTAGGCACAATTAATATAAATGAACAGGGGGGAAAATGTCACTAACAGGGATAAAGCAGGATTCCTACAAAAGTGTGGCATATATAGCAACACTGCAATTTTTTTTGTCTTTATACAACTATTGTGCTTTTGCAGGTGGTTTGGGGGTTTTGTTAAACTTTCTTTTTTTGCAGAAGCTTCGAAAATAACTTTGGGAAGCCTTTTTCAATTCATCACAGGGAAAAAAATAATGAAAAGACTGGGCTGAGGACGTATCACTTTCACTAATGAACCTGTCTGCACCAAAGAAGTCAGGAAAAACAGACGAAACAAGAGCAGAAAGCGAAAGTTAAGAGTTCTAGAGAATTCTCTGAAGTCCTGGAGACCAGATCCTAATTTGACAGCAAAAAAATGTTATACTTCAACGCTCCGCATTCCAGTTCCCACATCAAACTTGCCTTTTCATTTTTTCCTCTTTCCTGTGCTGTCGGACCCACTCCTTAGAGATCTTCTCATTTTCTAACAACATTGTCTTTTTGTTAGTCCATCGTAACAGCTTACTCTTGGGTTCACAGTCAGAATTATCTAAGTTTTCTAAGTTATCGTGGTCCCCACTTAATGGATATGCTATTAGACACAAGTTTCCATCTTCATCCTCTTCAAAGCTCACAGACACCACACCTGAAGAGAGAAACAACACAGGCAGTTATGAACTGCTGAAGTGACAAGCAAGCCTTTTAGAACACATGATTTTACACTAAGAATATAGCAACTTTTGTTTTTTTCTCTTACCCTGGTCCTTAGTTTCTATCTTGCCACAGGCCAAACCTCATCTGCCAACCTAACAAATATCAAAAGACCTAGACAAAAATGACACCTCACAAAAGACAATTTATCATATTAACAAAACAACGATACAAAAGGTTCTTTTCTCTCTGATGCAGTCAAGTAAGAGACAAATAATAACAGGAGACAATTTCAATTAATAAAAGTTTTTATTAAAGAACCTGACTGGGCTGACCCTAAGCGAGATGTAAAACAGTTAACATCTTGCAGTGAAAAGTGACCTGCACAAAAAAACCCACAAAACAAAACAAAAAAAACCCCCAAAACCAAAAACCAAAACACACCAAAAGCTTTAGGTTTTGCATGACAGCAAAGCGAAAAGGACTTATCCAAACAAGATTTGGTTAATAGATCCTCAGGGAAAAGATGTGCAAGTAGAGCAAAACAAGGAAAATGTCACATTACAACAGAAACTAGTCCAAAAGCTTCCACTTAGAATCACCACGTTTAATTATACATTTTCTTCTCCTTTTTGGAATATATGGAATATATTTTATTGATACTGGTTATGCAGCAATCTTGTGAAATAAATAACAAAAATGTAGTACAAAACAAATCTGTGGTACAGAAACATGGTGAACCTTGAAAGCACTCTTTTTTCTCATCCTCCCCTCAAGAGTCTCTAGAGCACTGCATTGCATTTTAAGAGTCTTAGTGGAGCGCTCTGACAGAGGTGTGCTCAATGCTACATTAGCAAGTTTCAGTGGTTAATGAAGGAGCCATAACAATTGGCTGAATTGTTTTTAATTTTATTTTTCAGTCCTCTCTCTTTTCTCAAATCAGTCTGCACAGTTCTTGCAGCTCATCACTAGGCCAGAGGGGAGAGGTCTCGGCGAGAGATTGGCACTTCTGAGCTGGGCAGGCGGCTCCGAGACCTACAGTAGCCAGGGCAGGGAGTGTAGAAGCTCTGACTGATAGTCCTGCTGCCACAAAGGAAAGGACAACAGGAAAAAAGGGGGGAGCCAGCTAGCAAATGGCCTTTGGCTTTATTCTGGAAAATAACGAGATGGACCAAGTGAGGCCCCTTACCCCTAAATCCCTCCCCACAAAGCCAAATACTGGTACAATAGTTCTATTACATTTTGAGAAGTATCATTCAAAGATCACATTTTCTTCCAGTCCAACAGAACTTGTAGACAGACATGTTAAAAAGTCTCTGTAAGCATGCAGGGAGTATAAAACTTTGAAACATCTCCTCTGAAGTCTTCTGCCAGTTTCACAAACAGTAGGCAAAACTGCATCACCCTTATGGTTGTTAAAATCAATGTGCTTTAAAAAGCAACGCCATTTTAAAAAGTGCTTCAGACATATTATTTATTGCCAGACAGCAGTTGATGGAATAACGAAGAGAAAGAAAAGTGTTTCTATTAACTAGCACAATGCTTAGGAGAACTGGAATTTCCACTCCTACATAACATCTGACTCAGCCTCATCACAGCTACTTGATCCTTGCCTACCTAAATGCCATGAATTTTCATTTCCTTAATGGCAGAAACAACACTGCAAATATTCAAGACACCTTACTGACATGTATTTATTGTTATCAAAATGAAAAGTCAGAGGAGAAATCAAAAACCAGAGAGATCACAACTAAGCTTACACAAAACATTGGCAACCAGTCTTATCAAATCCCTGTAAACAAACATTAACCAAGCGGCAAAAAAAAAAATATTTAGAAATCCACAAAAAAGCAGCAGAGAATTACTGAAAACATTCACAAGCTGTTAGCTACTTACCTGTGCCTAAGGGAGATATATGGGCTATCACCAGCAGAGCTGCTCTACTCTAATGCTGTTAGTCAGCCCAAACACCAACTTGGCAAGCATTTCCACCCTGCATCTCCATAGCCTGCCTCAGACAACATCAAAATACATGAAAAGAAAACCCTAAAATCTCTTCGGCACAGAAGAGATTTCAGAGATAACAGAGCACAGCACGCTTGTATTGACAGAAAGAAAAAGCCCAACGCAACCCTAAGGTTTGGTCACTTACCCTCATATTGTGGAGTGAATTTACGCATTTCTGTTGGGAGAGTCTCATAGAACTGGTGTTCCCTCTGAATAAGGGGTTTACAGATGGTCTTGTCATTAAACCGGAGGACACAGGAGTGTCCTCCAACCTGGTGGACAAAAGGCTCGAGCAGGACTCCCTTGGAATAGTGCTCCACTTCCATAGCTCCAAATGCTGGGCTCATCCTTGTAGCACATTAGACAGAAGGCGGCGACAGTAGTGAAGGCAGTTCAGAGCCAGAACCCTCCGAGATCTGAATGTGTTTATTCCGATTCACAAGTCTGTTAAAACAAACACAAGAGAGCGCCGGGCCGTCAGTCTCCCCGCACGCTGAGGCCTGGGTGAACAAGACTGAGAGCCGGTGCCGCTAG
>NW_010548808.1:0-5492 GCF_000687285.1 Phaethon lepturus
CAGTGTGACATCAAACTACCGGTCATGAGCGTCACCCTCCGCTTCTACTGACACCATTAAAGTCACTTTCTAAACTGTCAGTTTGGAGCATCCTCTAGGTATGGGCTGTAAGTCACTTGATCACTTCCAGAGCGTGTTCAGCTTTCACTGTAATGCCCTGTTTTATGCAGCCACCTCGGATATAGGCTGTTAAATCTTTGCTCCCAGCCACGGTATGCTAGGCTCCGTTACATGCAGCCTCGACATAAAGACCTTCGTACGGCGTGCCAAATTCTTCTCTCTCAAATACAGTCTTTTGAAGAGGGAGCTTTTCACTGCATGGCCATCTTGAGTCTTCCCTGCTCTTTTTGGGAAGGGGAAACTAAAGCTCGGTGTGGATTTGTGAGGTTAATTATCTACTGCAGAGCATCTGCCTTGGCGTCCGGGGGGCCGGGGGGGGCTCCTGGCTGACGTGTGCTGCTGACTGAGGCCCTTGGCTCTGATTTCAGCTTGACTACTGACCTGGGAAGTGGCACAGGACAAATAACTCCTTACCTCAAGTTTCCCATTTATAAATGGGCATAAATACTGTCGCTTCCGTTGTCTGGTACTGTGACAGTGTCGTCATGAGAAAGGCTGTACGAGGCAAGTATTATTTATTAATTTTCATTGTAAACCCATTTGTTTTTGAAATGAACTGTTGCCTTTATAAAGGGTTTTAATTTAGACCTGTGGGCATGTGTAAGCTTTTCTCTGGAGCTGTCTTTATTGAGTTAGATGTCTGACGTAAAATAAACTAGCTGGGTGGGCTTCCATTACGGTCAGTGTAGGAAGGTGGGTGATAAATTCCAAATCAGCTGTGGAGGCTCCTGCCCTAACCTTCCTATATGTAATAAAAGATCCAGGTTGTGTTGCATAGCTCTGCTCTCTTGTGAATCCTTTGCACTTGCACGTGATGATGGCATTTCCAAATGAAGTCTCTTTCCACGTGTAGCCGTGATGATTTGAAGGTGACTACTGTATTTTATTTGGAAAATATTTGCAAGACGTGTGGAGTTACCATCGCCAGCAGTTTACAAAATCACCCTTCTTTAAGGGAAAACCCCCTGCTGTAAGGTGAGGTAATATACACGGAGGACCTAAAAATTATTCCTGTCTCGCTCACCGATCAGTGTAGCAGTTCTGCTTTTTCCAAGATGAACTTCGCTTTAATGAGTCTTGAAGCTGCTGTGCTGCGTATATACCATGTGCGCAGCCTTGGGCTCATCCTTACAACGTCATGTACTTTGGTCTGTAAACCGTCTTTCTCCATGCTGTCGGCATCTTGCTTCCACCTCTCTCTGAGTCCTAACTGGGTGGCTGGACAGCTTCTCGCCTAGGTGCGACAGCTTGCGTCGCTTAGCTCCCTTCCGTCTCTTCCTTGCTCCCTTTTGATCTTGAAGCAGGTTTTAGTTCTGATGCCTGATTTTCCTTTGTGTCGAGCTCTCTCAGTCTGTTAAAACTTCTTAATATGATCACAATCTTGTTTCTTTTCTTTACTGGCCTCTTTGCTCAGTACAGCTGCTTACAAGCTTAACTTCAGTCTAATGTGTTTTCCAGCTCTGTCACTCCGCCGCACTGCCTCCTCTACTAGCAATTTCAGAGAGTCAGCAAAATCACCCTAATTCACAACTTTTAATCAGTCATTCCTGTCTAAATCCAATCTGTGGCTACAGAAACAGTAGCGAGTCACTATTCTTGCTGCTTCTATTTTGAGAAAGGGAAAAAGACGTGGAAGAGGAGAGAGGAGATGCTGCCTGCGTGCAGAACTAGAAGGTAAGGTCCCATCTTTTTCCTGCGTGACATAAATTCCTACTCAAGCAAATGGGATTTATATCCTGCAGTGAAGAAAAAGACCTGAGGAGCTTTTGCTTGTCCTTCTGATTACCGTAGCGCTAAGGAAGTCATTAAAGCCTCCGTTTCACTTCTAGCCAAGCACCTTTGGCTTTTCAGAAGTGCTGAAGACTTCCACCGCCCGCTGACCTTACTAGGAACCAAAAGTACCTGGCAGGTCCCGATGCGCAGGTGTGAATATCTGAGCGTCTGTGCCTGTGTTTGCTCTCGTTCTCCCCAGACTCACTCTCTATTAGCTCATTCATCTACAGAACTGAGGTAGCAGTAATTACCTACTGGCCAGGGGTGCTGTGAGGGTTAATGGCCATGCTACGAAGTGCTCCGACGATCGTGAGCACTGTAAGACCTACCTGCTTGGTAGGTCTTCCGATGAGACTGAACTCAAGGCCCTCTCTAAAACTGCCTTTCCTTGGGCTGAGCTCTGGCTGTGCCTCCGCGCTGGGCTGGGAGAGCCAGGTGGAGGTGCAAGGAGAGGGGTTGTGTTGCGCTCCTTTTGTGGGACCATCAGCATGTGTTGACTTCATAGCGCTGGGACACAACCCTGTGGTCACAGAGATACTCTCTGCCTCCTTGCAAGATAGAAATAATATATATCAGGGAAAATGCCGTTGTGCTAGCGTATTCATAAAGATACATTTACAAGGCATTTTTTTCCTAGCATAACTCCTGCCCTGTGTGGGTTAATGTGGGGACCAGAGGAGGTCTCCTTCTCTTCCCAGGCATCTGCAAATGGCCACTGTGCATATGCAATTTGATCGTTTAGCTTCTGCATTGTGTTAGATGTGATTTCCGTGCAGCAGGCTTGCACAGCACAAAACAATGCGCGTCGTATTTTTGTTCAGGAAACCTGAGACAGAGACCTGGGAGTCCTTGCACAGGCTGTATCTGCATCCACCAAGGATCAAACCCCTCCATCCTTACCGAATCACTGTCCCATCAGAAGTTTATGGTGTGGGTGCAGTTGCCTCTTTTGTCCCTCTGTGGTTCGACTGTCAGTTCAGGGTCGATAAAATGTGTAATTAGCAGTGGCCAAATAGCTCCTTTCCACATGTCATAGTGGAGCAGGATGGCTATTAGGCATCTTCTGATGGCTGAGGGATAAGACGCTTGTGAGAGCTCTCTAAGGCCAAAAGTTGGGGCTAATGCAAGGTGATCAAGGGCAGGTTTTAAAAAGGAATTAGGCACTTGAAATTCAATTAGCATGAGAGCAGTGACCTTGCAGAGTTTTACTTGCAAACACCGGATCTCCAGAACAGCTGAATATCAGCCAGATTGAAAGTAACCTGCCCTGAAAGTGAACAAGCAGAATATGTGAGAGACAAGCATGTAAGTAATGGAGGCCAGCACCAGAGAAGCAAGGATGTGATTATGTTTAAAGTGGAAGCTAAACACTCAGCTTTAGAGCCAAATGTAAGAGCAGAGGAAAGCAAGCGAGAAATGGAATAAACAATCTTTAAGGACGCTGTGGACAGTACGTACACGGATATGTCGGTCGCAGGAGTCACTGGTTCTTATTCATAGCCATCAGTGCTGGAGAAAATGACTACTCAGAGGACTGGCTTTTGCTACTGGGACTTTCCCTTCTGAATGTTTGTTTTACGGTCCAGAGGCAGCCTTACCTGCAGAATAAGCAAGTCCTTCTCTATGACACTTTGCTGGGCCATTCTGGGAATTGCTAATGGCCAAGCTGTATTTTGAACAGAGATTTATGATCACCTTCCTAGTCAATTAAAATTCTAGATATTGCTAAGGCAGAATTCAATTAAGGTTAATTGGAGCTTCTGAAAACTGCTTTTCCAAAGGGAAACAATGGTGGGATTGCAGATCCTAGAGGGTTTCTATCACTTTTAAATAACTTTCAGTCCTGTTCTTGCCTGACGCTGCTCTAATCTTCCCTCAAGCCCCACGCTCTCGCTATTATCAAGCAATTCAAATGTTGATTTTTTTTTCTGTCATAATTTATCATTTTGACTTATTTGTTCTTTTTATGTCTTCTTCTAAAGGCGAGGAAAAAAAAACCAACAAACCCTGCAGAAGCCTGGAAATGTTTTTGTATCAGTCCCAGTGGCCTGACATGAAAGATGTATAGCCACTTCTAAGAATTTGACAACGCTTCAGTAACAATTATCCAGACAGGTACAATAACAACTCCCTTTTCTTTTGCTGTTGAGTGGGATGATAAGGCTTTAATGAATTGTCAATAAAGATTAAAAAAGAATAAAATAAACAAAGAGTGCAGAAAACAGGTGCAAACGAAATGCCGTTAAAATGCAACTCAGGTTTCCCGTTCTACCCTAAATTTTATTTTCTTGGCATCAAGGACTATTGTGACAGGTCTTCGCACACTTGATTGAACTGGGAAAACACATGGGACTGTATCTTAGTCACAGAATGCAGAACATGTAGCTCTCAGCTCACACAGCGATCTCGCGGAGGGATGAATAATCCTTTCAGCAGTTCATTTTGTCAGAATTTGCAACCAGTTGTTTACTGTGTGGGGACTAATAACAAAATGCCAACGAGGAATTAAAAAAAGCGAGAGAAGGAGCAATATAGAGAGACAGAACGGCGACGGCTTGAGGGTCCCGCTCCTTCTTGCTCCCATAATGCGTGGTTGTCACTTGCCAACTGGAATATTTTTTTTTGTTGAGTTTTACTTTCTGCGGTTTCGGGGGTAGATTGACATTTCTCTCTGCACATTCCCTCTGTTTTTGCTGTTTAAAGGAAACCAGAGCAACCCTCGACACAAGTGTTTTTTAGCGTTTCCCTCTCTTCACGGGAGATAAAGGGAAGCAAAGCCACGGGCAATTATTGTGTAGAAGTTAAAGGGAAAAGTTTCTTTGATAAAAGATGATTGTGTAATTATACAATCGCCAAAGGAGAGGAACATGTAGGTGGATGCACTCTCTGATGTGTGATTACTAATGAATTCTCTGTATTCCTTGTGGAAAAGAGCCACAACTGTAAAATTAAATAGTCAATGCCTCTTTGATGAAAGGGTTTGCAGCCAGTGATGTCCGTTATCAAAATACAGTGAGCTTTGAAGGAACAGCAAGAACAGCAAGCCTCAGCTTCAAGTAAAGCAATCGGAGTGGAGAGCCTTTTTCTCTAGGAAATTTGTTTATAGCGTTTTCTAGTAACAGAATTCTTTTGCCTGGGAAAATGATGGGTAGGATATTACCAGGAGGCACAGAGCTGCAGAAGTTCCAGCAGATGGGCAGAAGAGACTAGATTCAGTGTCACATTTGGGTGCGTGAGTTAGCAAGGACTGACAGATAGAGAGGCTTTAAAAGCATCCTTGCTTCGAAAGGTGAAAAGTGCCATATGACTACTTAGTGAAGCATGCATCCTTCTTGACAGTCCAGGGAGTGCTAGTGTGCATCTTCCCTTCCCTTCCCTTCCCTGTCCCCTTCCCTTTTCCCCTCCCTTTTCCCTTCCTTTTTCACTTCCCTTTTCCCTTCCCTTTTCCCTTCCCTTCCTCTTTAAGGCAACGGATTGCTGAGCTGGCTGTTGTTAAAAACACAAGGTCTAGCACAGCTTTGTGTTAGCATGGAGCTACAGAGAGTCTGACGGGCCTGGCTCCTTGCTGCCACTAGCTCCGGGTCTCTCTGGGTTGTTCT
>NW_010548808.1:5539-9479 GCF_000687285.1 Phaethon lepturus
TCTCCTTGCCTTCCCTTCCCTTCCCTTCCCTTCCCTTCCCTTCCCTTCCCTTCCCTTCCCTCAGCTCTCCACATAAGCTCATGCATTAACTTTTTAAAGAAAGCTTCTCTTCATGAAACTTCCTTTTTTTCCCCTCTTGCAATTCACACTGTACTCCTAGGATAAGAATTTACTTGTTAAAGCGTAGCACTCACCAGGAAAAGAAACATTTGTCTTTGGGATAAAATACAACAAAATCAGCTTTGACCTGGGTTTTTGGATGTGGAAGCAGGCAGGATGGTGATACGTGGCAATTAGGTGCTGTCTGCTGCAACTAAGGGGAAGGGATACTATAAGCACTGAGTTATTCCCTGGAAAACAGAAAGAGGAAAACGGCATTAAGGCAGCGGGTACCGATCCCTGGGCTGCCCAGTGGCAGAGGGTGTTCTGAGTTGTAGCCGGAATGAGGGTGGACAGGAATCTGTGCATGGCCCTCCTGCCCAGGTGTGGTCAGGTGGACTTTCGCAGCCAGTGTCGCTGACGATATTAGCGCCGGCAGAGTTATGTAAATGGTTGTTTATAACATCCCTCGCACGTTCCTCGGATGGAACCAGTGCGGAGGACTCTGAGATTCCCTGGAGGAGAAAGGTGAGTAGCTGAATATTTTTATTTGCTAAAAAATAGCTGAAGAGACCTCTTGATACAGCGCTCCAGCCATAAAATCAGAAATTATTCTCCCCGCTCTTATCTTCTCAGGAAAAAAATTCCGCTGCAAAGCTTTTTCTAGGCCATTTTGAAGCAGTATTGTTAAATACATTAAAGGCCACTTATTTTGAATTCAGATACAGCCGAGAAACATGTTATGACTCTATAACTAAATGGAAGACCTAGTAAAAAGATGCATTTTTCCTCAGACTGAATACAGTTATTGCTGCCTAGGTAGATTATTCTAAAGAGAGGATGCACGAGCTGAATATACTCCATTGCTGTCCATTGGCACATTGTGAGGAAGATTTAAGAGGATCTAGGTGATCCCAGCATCCCTGGAAAAATAACGACAGCAAGGTTATCTGGCTCAAGACTATCTATAGCGATCTCCTCAAACGTTAAAAAAAGTGCAAAGGGCAGTACAACAACCCTCATAGCTGATATTGTGAAATGCGAGAGAAAGGAATATTGAAATAATACTTGAATAAACAAGTGGAATAGATGCACGACTAAGTGGACGAATTTCCTTATAGATACAATATAGGCAATACGCAGAGCTGAAGGAAAATGTTATATTGCAGTCTTGGAAAAGGAAAGAGCACAGGCTGGAGCCGGAGATGAGCTATGGCGAGAACTGGGATCAGGAATCTTAAATTCTTCCTTTTTCTCTGCCTTTTGTTTTTCAGACTGGAAATGCTTTTTCATGGGCGCTTGTACTAGAGAGGCTCAGCAACACTTCTGTCATTAGAGCACATTTGTTTTGCATCACGCGGGATGTATTCATGTGTAGCTGAAATTCCTGCTAGGTACTGAAAATGCAGAGAGATTATTTTATTATCCCTTTACTGCATGGTATATTAAAGGTTTCAAGAAAATCCAGCCAACTGATCACAGAGCATGCTGTCCTTGAAAGGTATGCTAGTCTTTCCAGTACATTTATCAACGAGGCAATTCAAGGCAATTCCATGCTGGCATCAGATTTCACATCCGCAGGTTCATAACCAGTGTTTATATCCACACTTATTTATGTTCATCTCAGCTCCTGTGCTGAGAATTTGGAGGGGGGTGTGTGTGTGTGCGTGCGCACGTGTGCATGCATGTTTGTGTGTATGTGTTTACATCCAGAAATAACTGACTCGTTGCAAGTGGCTGAAGTAACGCGCTTTGTGTTCACTAGGCTGACCTGCTCCCTCCAAAAAATAGGGCAACTCTTTTTTACGAACGGAGGAAGTAATATCAGCATCACCAACGTGGTTCAGTTTTTGATACCCTGTGTGGCGTATCGTAAAGGTTCCATATTCTTCCTCATCCTAAGCCTTTATGTTTGTTTCCTTGCTCTGATTTTGTTTCTTTAAAGAGGATGTAATATTTTTTTTTCTGTAGCTGCCTATGGCCATCAGTAAGGGAAGCACGTAGAAGAACCTGGGCAAACACGTGTAATTAACTTTTGTTTGTGCAACTTAACTGTAGGCTTCCTTTTCTAATAATCTGGCCTGAAAAATATGGGTGTTTAGGGTTTTGTTGGTAGTAACCTCTATAATATTACAAGATACCCTAACAAGAGCTGCTGCTGTACCTTTCATCTAACAGGCCTTAAGAACTCATCCGGTTACTGAACACAAATTGCCCTGAAAGTATTTTAATTGGGAGACAAAAGGTATTCCAGAGATAAGCACAAAGTGAAATTTCCATGAAAATTTGTTCAAACACAGCTTCTCTTGCAGAACTCTTCGTGAGGGCTGAGTTGTCAGAGAGGTGTAAATACGTTAAAGAGAAATTCTCTTAATTCACCAACACATTCAGTGATAACATAGGTCACCGATAACTTCTGGACTGAGAAAACAACCATAAAAAGTTGCAATGTGAATGGAAATTTGGGTTCTCTGCTGTGCTATGTCAAGGTGCCTGCTGTCCAAGAATAGCAGAGGGTCTGACAAATGCTTTGAGATTCTTAGGAGACGCCATGGATGTGCACCTTACAGAAACATCTTCATTACGTACTAATGAGCACCCCAGTAGCAGACAGACAAGGGAAGAGCAAAGGATTGTACTCATATCTATCCTAGAAACAGATACAAGCTGGGAGCTGATTTTTGAGTACCTTTCTTCCATTAGTGATTTTTCTTTCCAATGTGAAATTAGCTTAAAAGCTGTTTCTTTCGTATTTCTGTTGATGTGTTTATATGATTATACCATTCTAGGTGACATCCTTTTCTCCCTTGTAATCTATGGATCTCCAGATTGATGGGATTTTACCTGAGAAAAGAATTTAATGCTACCTGGACATTTCAAGATGATACTAATGGGGCCGTGATGGCATTTTTTTCCCTGGATTTGGTTAGGTCATTCATTTCAGATCTTGAAAATGGAAAGAAAACAGTTGTGAGTGCAACAGAGCTTCATGTTCTATACACCTTTTTCTTTTTTTGAGCATTTACTCGCTCATTCAGGACCCTTGGATTCAGCTGTGCTCCCCACAATCTTGCCAGCATCGCAGATCTTTCGTAGTTAATTGATGGGTTTTGGTACGCACTCCTCTGTACCTGTTTGCCTTTCAAGCTTTTGTGCAGCTTACTGCAGAAGCTTCTTGTTACTGTTTTTTTTTTCTTGGAAACATGTATTTAGAGGATATTTGTTTCATGACTTTCTGTTATACCAATTTTTCAGTATAGCCACCCTGAAACTACTCTGGATCCCAGCAAGGTTAAACAAAAAGAGGAGAAAAGTGATTATCCAGAAAAATCCAAACCAGAAGGCTGTTGCAGAGTTGTGGGGACAGCCGAGCAGGACTGAAGGGGCTGTGCTTGCCTAGAGCTGAGTTTAGCAGGGTGGGCTTTCCCCCCCGGGCGGCCGAGCCACCAAGCAGAGCAGCATCCCTCACTGCCTCTCACCCCACTCCCTGCCTTTGGGCAGCGCTCGTGGGAGACGGCTCTGACCCGTGTTCCTTCATAGTTCAGTCCACCTTCAGGGTCACTTCGTCTTTTTTTTCCATCATTTGCTAGATGCTTAATCAGAGATAACCCTTTGCTTCTTGCCGCCGTAGGGGTGGGTGCCCCGTCCTGCTTTTAGGAGGTGCTGCTCCATGCCCGCGCGGCCCAGCGCTGCCCGGTGCTCGGGTGGGCAGTCGGTGCCTCGAGTTTGGCAAGAGGCACAGCTCCCTGCTGCTCGTGGGGGGTTGCTCTCGGGGCAAAGCCCTTTCATCTATAAATCTAGTATAAATCTACGGTTTGTGCGCTCCCCCCCCCCCCCCTCC
>NW_010548808.1:9510-10165 GCF_000687285.1 Phaethon lepturus
GAATCGTTGCAAAGCCGGGATTAACGCATAGAGTGTATTAAAGAGCAAGTATGAAGGCAGTTAATCACCTCGCAGCAGCTGTGGGTTGCGTGGTGTCCCCGGCTCGGCTTCTGAAGGACACGGGGGCAGCGTGTTAGAAAGGTGCCGCGAATGCCTGATGAGGCGGGGGCACTTCCCGAAGCCCCGCTCAGGGCCAGAGCCGTGCCGGCTTTCTGGCAGGGGCCATTAGATGGCAGCAAAGGCTTTCGCAAAGGGCACCGAGGGCGGCTGCTTTAACTCCTGTTTGTCGCTTAGGGAGCCTTGTAGGCGACCTTGATCTTAAATCCCGCACGCAACAAGGGGTGCGTAGTGCATCCCACAGCGCCCGCGTCGCGTTGTTCCCCGAGACAGAAGCTCTCATTTCCCATAGGGAAGGCCCTTTTCTTTCCCCTTATTTCTTTTTCTTTTCACATCCCACTGTTTAATTTTCTTTGAAAGAAACAGGCAAGCTAAGCCTTTAATGTCCGCTGACCAAGACATCTGTGTGATGGCTGCGGGGAAGTGCAGGGTTACTAGTACGAGGGAGTGAAAACGGCTAAGCCGCGATTTTGGCAGACTGGATAGAGAGGGTTATTCCTCGCCTAAAAACGAACATTACCCTTGTCAATAATGTATT
>NW_010548808.1:10196-10963 GCF_000687285.1 Phaethon lepturus
GAGACAGAGCGGCCAGATGCAGAAAAGCATTTTGTAGAGATCTGCTTCGTTATGGGAAAATAGTTGAGGAGGAAACTGAAACTTGATTTTGCCTTGTTTTGTCATCATCAGTAGCTATCAGGTAGGAATTTGGACGTAAAAAACAGGCGGGAAGAGAAGCAGAAATTCTTTTCTACCACATGGTGACGTTATATGCTCCCTTGATAATAATGTGATATGGAAGGGAATTACTGACTTTCATGAAGGTGAAGAAAAGCAGACTTATACCTGCCACACACCCACACTTCAGCCTGTTCTTATCACCGGTATTACTTTTAGCACATTTTTCTCAGCAACAGTAATGAAAAATAGGCAAAAAGCCATTAGCGAGATTTCCTTCTTTCATCTTACAGGGGAATAGTGCTAAAGACAATGTTATACATGATTTGCTTGAAAACAGCCTTTCTAAAAGCTTTGGTTATAATTTGGGATTTGGGAGCTGCAGTGCAGGAGGCAATTTTGGATTCTTTAAGCTGGTTCTGTGAGATGCTGTTGATGTAGTTGCTGAGGGAATATATGCTAAGGCAGTCACCGTTTGAATCATATTAATGGACAACCGGGACGACAGAAGGCTAGAAAAGCCTTGGCTTGCACAGCCACCCGAGAGCATTCTTTGTTACCAGCATGTGCTGCCTAAGGCCTGAAATACGAAGATGGGGATCTCATCTGAACAGGTTTCATGGTGTTCCTCGCACCTTGCTGGATCGATGGGCAGAGGTCAACTGTAT
>NW_010548809.1:0-1434 GCF_000687285.1 Phaethon lepturus
TGGTGCCCGGGAGCTGCCCGGCAGCCCTCCCACACCATGGGACGGTTCGGTGCCGGACGGTGCCAGCAGGACCCGTGGTCCCTGGCTGGAAACGGCCCTCTCCGTCTCCGGCGTTTGAGTTCCGGTGGGGCTCGCGATGCTGTTTGCAGCGTCTGCGCTCGGGTAGCAAACACCGGCATCAGCGTTGGACCCGGACGATAGCCGAGAGCTTTACATGTTCCAAAGCCTGTTGTAGAAACCTGGCTCGTCTCAGACCCCCACCAAGAAGAGACGAAGAGGCTTGACAGGGACTCGAATAGGTCAGACCTGCACCGTGAAGTCTCTGAGAAGACTCAAAGGTCGCTCCCTTCAGACACTGTCCTGTCTCGTTCCTCTCAAATGTTACCGGTGTCACGTCAGGGACTGTGACAGCTCCTTCCTCCTGCAAGCAAGTTGGTGTTCATCCTCTCCAGTTTGGAAGGCAGAGCTCGATGTCTCTCCCCTGAGGAGACGCAGGTGACATTGCTCGATGACGTGGGGGAGAGACCAGCTGCACCCCGGGCTCGGAAGCGGGGCTGGGTTTCCATCAGGTCTTCATTGGAGCTCCAAAAACCCCGTGCAGCTGTGTTAGCCCAGGGATTCTCTCTTCGCTTGCACGCTAAGCTGTGTGCTGGCAGGCGGGAGAACGAGAACGTGGTGGTAAGGAGTGCAGGATCAGACCGGGGATCCGTGTCTGCTCCCTGAGGGTGCCAGTGCTCAGGGAAGGACTGAGAGACAGGGCACATAGGTCGTGTCCTTCCCTCTGAGATGCCATCTCAGTCCCCGGGCAGCTCTCCGCAGCCCAGGCTGGTGGGGAGAGTGTTCCTTTCGACTGCATTTGTACCATTGCCCACGACCGCTGCTGCGGCTGGACGTACAAACGATGCTGCCTTGACCAGGCACGTCTCCTTCTAGAGAAGACAAGCAACCATCCGGAGACCCTGTGGCAGTATGGGCAGCGTGCGTGTGGAGCCGGTACGGAGCAGGGACCCCTCTGTCCAGCCCCGCTCGCGCGCGCGTGGGTCCCAGCTGCCAGTGAGAGCTCCTGCCCACGGGCCGTGTACCCTCCGCTCCCCAAAGCTTGATCCAGGTCGCTTGTTCCCGACTGTTGATGAGGTTACACAGCATGAGGTATTTAACGAGGAAGATGGCGGATTTCCAGTGAAAAACTTCATCATTTTCTATCTTTTTGCTCTGGAGAAAGAGGCAAGGAAAAAGCCGTAGAGCAGTAGAAACCCATTTCTGAAAGTGATTGACTTCAGCACATTCCCTATTGTACGGATGTGTCACTGAGATAATACCTGTGTTTTAGCTCCACAAATTATATGTCTCTTAACGCTTTCACATCAAATACGGTGTCTGGGGGAGACGGGTAATCGAGATGGCGGCATCTCCCGGGGGAGCCGCCAAGGACCG
>NW_010548809.1:1451-1654 GCF_000687285.1 Phaethon lepturus
GCCGCCAAGGCCGGGGGGGCTGCTGGCCCTGCTGCCGCTGCCCGTCGTGGCACCGGGACACGTTCCTGCACGAACTGATGGCCGCCCCGCGCAGTTCACCATCGGTGCACGCGGCAAAGCAGGGCACTGGCCTCGCCCCGAGGCTTCTGGAGGTAGGAAGCGTTCCGCCCTACGCGGCACCCGTCTGCGGCGCTGCCCGGGTG
>NW_010548810.1:0-1989 GCF_000687285.1 Phaethon lepturus
TTTGAAGCGGCAGCAGAAAACCTCTGCATGCTCCGATGGGTTACAATAACAATGCTCTATTGCAATGTAAAACAAGCTGGAGGAGAAAAAGGTGCTTTTTGTTACCATTTTATCAAAGCTGTTCATCTTCTAGCTGCAGGCAGCATTTTGCTGGAATTGCAGATATTTCTCTGTCCGGGCTCCTTTGTTTGTGCATCTCATTTGCATATATTTATCTCCAGCTGAGGGTGCTTTCAGCTCATTAAGGCCTCCCCTTGCATTATTTCATAAGCCAGCTGCTAGGAGGGATTTCACCTGTGGTGACTGAGAAAAGAGGGGTGAAAAAACCAAATTCTTCATTGAAAAAAACCAAACAAAAACCCCCAAAACCCAACCCAACCCCCCCCCCAAAACACAAAACCAAAAAACAACAACCAAGGAAATCTTCTGACTCTCTTCCCCTATAAATGGGCACCATTTGTGTTAAACAGCCTCTTGTCATGATAGATGCCTCCTGGGGTCAGGGGGGAAAGTTGATTTGAAGGTCAGCAGTAAAACAACAGACAAACCAGACGCCAAACTGGTTCCTTAGCTGTCGGTGGGAGCAGCGGTACAACCAGGTCTTGAACCTTTTTCAACCTCTAATAAAACAGGGGAAGAATCTGAAGTGGAGCAACCAGGCCCCCGAGGAAAAAAAAAAAACCCAAACAAAACCCCCAAACCAAACCCACAAATAATATCAATATCGAGCAGCAACGGGAAACAACGGGGCAGCTCTCGGCGTTACGGGCACGCTGCTATTGTTTCAAGAGCCGGGGAATTAATTCCACTTATTTATTTAAGGCGTGTCAACTCGCTGCCTAAACCTGTTTCGGTGTCAAGATGAATAAAACTTTTATGGCTCATAAAATAGAGCCATTCATCTCAATGGTCTTTGTGGTGCCTGTGTTGCCTTTTTCCCCCCCCTCCCTCCTCCTGGCAGGCTGAGCTGGGCCGAAATCTTGGCGTCCCGGCGCTACCAGCTCGCTCGTAGAAGCAAAGAAAATTTGGACAGGGCACCGCGAGCTAAACTTCTGGGTTTGATTACAGATGGTAAACGTTAATTCATCATAATCACGCGCGACCCCCCAGTCCCCCCTTCTTTATCCCCGTCCTAAAACCTACAATGAATTTACGTCATCTATATGGAGCTTTGGACCAACAGGTAATAAAATACAATAAAGCGCGCTTTTTATCAGGAAAGAAAAAAAGATCCCATTAATTATAGTTCATGACTACTCTAAACCAAATGTTCAAATAGTAGTTGGAAATGATGCATAAAATCTCAGCATGTTCTGATAGGTTATAGAGTCAGTGGTTTATTGCAATGTAAAACAAGCCACAGGAAGAGAGGGTGGTTTTGTTTACCATTTTCATCAAAGCTGTTCATCATGTTGATATACTTATGCTATATTGTGACCCCTACATACGTTGCATTTCATTTATTTATTTTCCAGGTTGTTGCCACTTCTGCTGCCTTTGCCTCGGAGAAGTCGAGTAATTCTCTGGCCCCTTTGAAATATGTCTCGTCTGCACCGAATTTCTGCCGACAAACCAACCCGTGGATACGGACATAAGAAATATTTATTATCGTCGAGTCAGGTTTTCTTTTTACTTAATCTGAGGCAATTAGTACCTGAATAAACACAGACTAAGTAATCTACCTCCTCAAAAGGTAATTAGACTTGAAAAGAGCTGTTCGGCTCTACCCAAGGAAAGCATAGCTCTGATTAAAATGGGTTCGCTTTCATCCCTATTCCATTTGCCCTGGAAAACCTTTTATAAAATCCCTATAATTTTTAATTTCGCCCCATGCCAAACCCGGGGGCCACTCTCGGCCATTGCTGCCCTCTTGCCTGCCCCGCCCCCCCCCAATCTTTACCCCGCTTCTCATTTTTCTTTGCCTCTAATCTAATCGCTAATTCCTTGGCTGGGCCAAATAGTTAAAAATGTTAAGTGCTGCTCGCAATT
>NW_010548810.1:2077-3629 GCF_000687285.1 Phaethon lepturus
CCGGTGATCGGTCGCTGTTTATGGAACGGGCCCTGGTTTCCTCCTGCTCTTGTTCAGCCGGAGGTCTGCAGGTCAGGAGACTGTAAATACACACAGCGCTGCCCCAACCCATAAATCTGAGCAAAGGGCAGCCTTATATATTCAGATAAGGGATGCAAGGCAGGGAGGTGGGGGCGGAAAGGGAGAAAGAAAGAGAGAAAGAGAAAGGAAGAAAGGAAGGAAGGAAGGGGCCCTGGTTTCCTCCTGCTCTTGTTCAGCCGGAGGTCTGCAGGTCAGGAGACTGTAAATACACACAGCGCTGCCCCAACCCATAAATCTGAGCAAAGGGCAGCCTTATATATTCAGATAAGGGATGCAAGGCAGGGAGGTGGGGGCGGAAAGGGAGAAAGAAAGAGAGAAAGAGAAAGGAAGAAAGGAAGGAAGGAAGGAAGAAAGAAAGAGAGAAAGAGAGAGAAAGAGAAAGGAAGGAAGGAAGAAAGGAAGGAAGGAAGAAAGAAAGAAAGAAAGAGAGAAAGAAAAATAGAGAGAAAGAGAGAAAGAGAGAGAAAGGAAGAAAGGAAGGAAGGAAGAAAGAAAGAGAGAAAGAAAAAGAAAGAGAGAAAGAGAGACAAAGGAAGAAAAAGAGAGAAAGATAGAGAGAAAGAAAAATAGAGAGAAAGAGAGCGAAAAAGAGAGAAAGAGAGAAAAAAGAAAGAGAGACAAAGAGAGACAAAGAAAGAAAGGAAGGAATAAAGGAAGGAAGAGAGAAAGAGAGAGAAAGAAAGCAAGGAAGGAAGGAAGGAAGGAAGAAAATAAAAGAAGAGAACAGGCAGACCGTGGCGAAGGAGGCACTTTGCCTCCAGACAAAACCCGAGGTGCCAGCAGGCGCTGGGGGTGAGCCCTGCGGGGCAGAAGGAGGGAAGCCCCCACCCCTCCTTGTTTATATATAAATCATGACAAAATGCATTTTATTACCTTTGGGGCACCGAAATTAAACAAGAGGTTTCGCTGGCTTTCTCTCACCCAGACCTTTGTTGGTCTATTTTCTCTCCGCCCCCATTTTATTTCCAGCACCTCCGAAGCTTTCAAGGGAACAGTCCCCCCCTGTTATTGCTTCTCAGTTCCAAGGTCTTAGAATAAATAACATTGTTATTACTCACTTCACCAATTTCCAAGAAGAAATATTGCTGCAGCAAATGCGAGCAGCACTAATATTTGCAAAGTGATAAATGGATTGTTACATACCTTCCCGTCTGTGTGGCCTCCAAGCCATCCTCCAGCCGGCTGCATCCCTCCTCGGGGCGGGAGAGAGGGTGCCTTTGAACTTAGCGGGGTCCAGACACGCCGTGCCTTGCACGAGGGCCTGCCCCCGGCCCCCTCCCTCGGGGGGGAGAGATAATTTTTAACGGCAAGACCACGCCGGAGATGGTACCGGGACCGGGGAGAGCAAGGAGCCAGGTACCGGCACCCAGCAGCCGAGCGAAGATGCTTTTGGCAGGCCGATCTGGCGGGTCTCGTTCATGTTGGGTGCCGCAGGGAGAGGGGCGGGAGGCTCGGGACGTGCCCGTGTGTG
>NW_010548811.1:0-351 GCF_000687285.1 Phaethon lepturus
CCCGCTCGTCTGTGCTGCTCTGCGGCGACTGGCAGGGAGATTAAAAACCTCCCTGGTAAGACATGCCTTCTGTGCAAGCGCTTGGCAGAAAGCGAGCTGGAAGCTGCTTCGCACAGTGCTCCAGGTAAAGCATCAAACGCAGGGAGCCAGGCTCCCTCCTGCAGCCGGGGACGGATCCCGGCACGGGGGGATTTGGCCCCGAGCCTCCCCCCAGCTGGGGAAGAAGCTTCTCTGTTCTCCTGCCACGAGCGGGGAAGGGTGCAAAGGAACAGCCTCGGGGCACAAAAAGTGCTTTTTTGGGACTGGAACTCCGGGGTGGCTGTGGATTATCGGCGGCGGGGGGGCGCCGCA
>NW_010548811.1:406-1046 GCF_000687285.1 Phaethon lepturus
ATAGGCTTGGAAAGGAAGGTCTCCTGGGGAAGGTATTGATCAGGGCTTATCCTGGATTCAGGCCACCTCGCTTCAGCCATAGGCAAAAAGTCTCTTTAGTCATCTACTTCCCTCTGCAGTCGCTGGGAAGAAACAGCATCTTCCGACGGCAGCTCATCCCTGCCCCGTTTCCCTGAACCCAGCAGGTTTGGCCGGGGTCTGTACCCCTCGACGGGCACCCCCAGCCTCCCGGGGGTGAGGAGGACGAGCCCCATGCTGGTGCGGTGCAGGGAGGTGTCTAGTGAAGCACAGAAATACGAACCCCAAATCTGGCTGGTACCCTCCGGCTGTTGGGGGATGCGAAGGGGAGGCTGCGGGGTCAGGAGGGGCTCAACCGGTACCCAGTCTCCAGGGCAGACTGGGCACACTGGTGCACAACCAGCCTGTCTGCTGCCCCAGCCCTTTTGGGCTGATCTGGCTTTTAGCTGATCATTAAAAAGAACTTAAATGGAAGAAGAAACAGCAGCAGCATCTGCCCGGAGCCTTGCAAAGCCCAGGGAGTAATCGCGTCTTTTACCTGCTCTCTTTTCTGCCCAGAGAGCTCCTCTGCTGGGTGGAATATACGGCCTGCCTGATGCACAGCGGCTGCCAGCGGGGCCGT
>NW_010548812.1:0-323 GCF_000687285.1 Phaethon lepturus
GGGTGGTTTACCTTGGCACATCCCAGCCACAATCTCTCTTTTCTGTTTGATAACACAGATATCAGCAAAATCCCCTATCCAAAGCGAGATTTTTGAAGTTTGCCGAGCGAACATTCGTGAAGGCTGGACATGGCGGGCCTCTTTAGCTTTGCTGCAAGGTGAGTCGCCAAGAAACTCTGCAGCCACCTGCAGTGACAAGAACAGGCAAAGCTGGAACAGGGGACAGGTACATCCCTGGCTAAATCCTCACTGGGACACTAGACACCGCAAAATGGGAACCGGTCAAACCTCCCTGCCTGCTGGAAGCCTGCAGAGAGCCCGCA
>NW_010548812.1:355-1581 GCF_000687285.1 Phaethon lepturus
CAGCCCTCCGTGGCTCGGCGCGCCAGCCGGCCGCTGGTGCCTGTGCCATGCAGCTGCAGGGAGAAGGTGGTTGCCAGATCAGGCAGTTTGCAAACGCCAAAGGTTATTCATAGATGTTTGCTGTTAAATGCTGCCCTTGACATTTAACTCCAGGCAGGACTGTCAGGGCTGAGGGGGGCTTTAAGGCATCCCCTAAGGGGCATCGAGGGTTTCCCCATTTGTGCCATGGCATGGGGTAGTGGCTCCGCGCCACCAGTTATCCTCGAGCGGGTAACGTGGCACTCAAGGAAGGTAACACACCGCGTCCAAAATAAACTCTGACCTTCCTGAGCCAGATGTCCCACTGGTGCCACTCATAACCATGCCCCTGACTCGAAGGAGCTCTGCTGGCTGTCGCCAGGCAAGGATCTGGCTGTCTCTGAGTAACCAACGACTTCTGCTTCTTTCTTTCCCCAAAAGAGCCAGTTTCAAGCACCTTGTATGGATCCAGGTTTTTGAGAGGCGAGGTTGGAGGATCGGTCACCCATCAGTGCTTCTACTCAATCACGCCAGCCAACAAACACGACCGAAAATACTGGTGCAAAATAGCAGGAAGCGGAGTTTGCTACACCATCGTTTCTACAACCGGCTACACCTCGAAAAGCCACGCGGGGCGAGTGTCTCTCGAGGACATCCCCCAGAACGGCACCTTCACGGTGACGATGACAGAGCTGAAGCGGAGCGACGCGGGGACCTACCGATGCGGCATCGGCACCACCAACAGGGACCTGTACGTCAGCCTGAACTTGACGGTTTTGGCAGGTAGGACGCTGGCCGGGGAGAGGGGAGGGTCCGCTGCGCCGGCAGCCCGACTCGCAGGGAGCCGTTTGGGGCCGTACGCCGGAGCATCAGCTCACGCCGCCTGCTCCCTGCACACAGCAGGCGTATCGACTTTTTCTGTCCTCTGCTATTAACCAGATATTTTAATGGTGGGGTATAAAAGTACCCTGATTTGACCAAATCAGCTGTTCGTAAATGTGAAAGGAAACTCTCTGCTGCCTGCTGCGCTCTCTCCCTACAGACGCCGCTGCCTTGGGGCCGATCAAGCTCGTCCGGGGGGAGCTCCACGGCTCCGTCACAGTCCTGTGCCCAACCGGGGACACCCAAGGCGGTGGGAAGAGGTTCTGGTGCAAACTGGGGCGAGCCGGCTGCGCTCTCATAGACGACACCGATGGCTACGTGGGAAA
>NW_010548812.1:1659-2265 GCF_000687285.1 Phaethon lepturus
GGAGCTTTCAAAATCTTGATAAATGACTTAAAAAAGGAAGACTCGGGGCTGTACAGGTGTGGGATGGGAAGCCTTAGCGGTGGGGCCAGCCCGCAAACGGTGGCTCTGCAGGTGACCGCAGGTAGGACGGGGCGCCGGGGGCTGCACGTGCTGCGCGGGTTCCTCGCGGCCCCGGATGAGGAGCAGGAAATGCTAACGCAGTCCTCTCCATCCTGCAGCCTCCACCCTTCCCAAGGGGCCAAAACTTCTGAGCGGCACAGTCGGAGGCTCGCTGTCCGTGAAGTGCCGCTACGATCCCCAGGGGCACTACGAGAAGAAGTATTTGTGCAGGTGGAAGGAAGCGAGCTGCTCGCTGCTCGTGGACGCGGACGGCTTTGTGCACCCGTCCTATGAAGGACGAATACGGATAGCCGGCAGCGACCGGGAAAAGGGGACTTACACGGTGGTGATGAGCCGCCTGAGAGAGGAGGACGCAGGCTGGTACTGGTGCGGGGCTAAAAACGGGCACGCAGAGCACACGTCCTCTGTGAAGCTGCGCATCCAGAAGGGTAGGTGGTGGGCTGGCTCGGGACACGATAAATACCTTTTATTTTCATAAATCAATCT
>NW_010548812.1:2278-2947 GCF_000687285.1 Phaethon lepturus
AACCCCCTCATGGGCGTGCGGAGAATAGACGCACCTTTGTGCTATGCATAAACACAACAACATTATGAGAAACATCAGATACACCTTTTGCCTTACAGTTATTGGCAAGTAACTGAGGTGATGGTAAAGGTTTTCGGAGGCAGGGACATAAGCTGAGTTTTCAGAGGAAATTTAGTTTGTTCGAATTATCTTATTGATTACTTATGACGCAAACCCCTAACATATGATATTCTGATCCTAGCAAGTGCAGCACAGAGACCTGTGCATTGCTCTGAAGATAAATTGAAGATTATCTTGCCATTTTAGAAACTGCGGCACGTAAATACACAGATCCATGTAACTGTTCAGCTGGCAAAGCAGAAATAGTGGGGTTAAAGCATGAATGTTTGCCAAGAATTAATGGGTTTTCACACGTACACCCAAGCTACTTTCTATGACTCAAAGGAAAATAGAAATACTTGGTTTTGGTCATATCGTGCTGCATATTTTTTCATGACAAGATGCAAGTTGAAATGTGTAAATCCTTGGTAAATCTAACGTGTTGTCTCTGCAAAAAGAGGGATATTCGAAGCCTCAAAATAATTTTCTCTGTAGAAACCTGCTCTTCACAAGACCCAGAAACACCCACTCTTGTGAAATCCACTTTATCACCAAGTCCGGCCGCCTCCA
>NW_010548813.1:0-865 GCF_000687285.1 Phaethon lepturus
CCAAAGCAGCTCAAACTCCTTCATATGCTGCATATACCTCTTTTTCAGTTGGAGCATAGCGGGCCTCAGATCCACTATACCCCTGGCTCCAAAACCCTGGGGGTCGACCTCGGATCTCCCCTGGTGCCTTCTGCCAGAGACTCCAGGTAGGGCCATTCTCCCCAGCTGCCGTGTAGAGCACATTTTTAACATCTTGTCCTGCCTGGACTGGCCTGAGGGCTACGGCATGAACTATCTCCTGTTTGATTTGTTCGAAGGTTTATCGTTGCTCAGGGCCCCATTTAAAATTATTCTTCTTCCAGGTTACTTGATAAAGAGGGCTTACAATCAGACTGTAATTTGGAATATGCATTCTCCAGGAACCCACAATGCCTAAGAAAGCTTGTGTTTCCTTTCTGCTAGTTGGTGGAGACATAGCTGTTACTTTTTGATCACATCCTTTGGGATCTGATGATGTCCATCTGGCCATTTTATTCTGAGAAACTGGATCTCTTGTGCCCGTCCTTTGACCTTACTTCGGTTTATGGCAAAACTGGCTTTCAGAAGGATTTGGACTATTTTCTTCCCTTTCTCTAAAACTTATTCTTCTGTGTTGCCCCATATGACAATGTCATCAACGTACTGCAGGTGTTCCGGAGACTCACCCTGCTCCGTTGCAGTCTGGATCAGCCCATGGCTGTATTTCCACCCCTGGGGCAGTGGATTCAAGGTGTACTGGATGCCCCAACAAGTGAAAGCAAACTGTGACCAGCATTATGCCACCAAAGGGATTGACAAAAAAGCAATATCAGTGGTGGCGTACCACTTGGCTGCCTTTGACTCCAGTTCATACTGAAGGTCTAGCATGTCTGGCACGGCAGACATC
>NW_010548813.1:1638-1897 GCF_000687285.1 Phaethon lepturus
TGTCTGGGGAACTGCCCACTGGGAAGTGGAGTGAAGATTTTCCTAGAGGAACCCGAACCCCCTTTTGTGATTGTTTTTCCTTGCAACTCATGTACCCGTGCCTCTAGGGTTGAGGTAGGTTTTCAATCCCACTTCCTCATGTCCTCTCCATGGTCAAACAAGTAAAACCACAGGGTGACCCGAGGTGTGTAGCCCCTATATGCTCTCTCTTGAGCAGAGGAACAGTTGCTCCTTGTCCTGGTTTCAGCCAGGATAGAGC
>NW_010548814.1:0-615 GCF_000687285.1 Phaethon lepturus
ATAATAATTAAAATATATGTATATTTATAAAACAAAGCGCGGGCGGCCGCAGCTGTCTGCGCTCGGACGCCCCTGCGCAAAAGGAGCTGCTCATTCACCTGGGAGCAGCCACCTTCCGCGCGCCGCGGAAACTCCGCCGTCCCAACTTGCCCCTGCGCCTCCTCTTGCGCGGTCGCGGAGCTCAGCAGGGCCGCGGGGGCTGGCTGGCTCCCTCCCGGGGCGAAGTCGGGCTCCTCCGCTCCGTATTTTTGGGGGACCGCCGCTTTTTTTGCAGGTGGGCGCTCACGCCCACGGCGTGGCGTGGGGGCAAATGCGGGGGAACCACCGGTGTAGTTCGGCCAAAAGAATTCCTCCTCTCCCACAGCTTTGCCCCCTGAAGCCAACTGCTGCCGTCGCACTTCGGCTGCGGGTTTATTAATAAATGCCTGTTCTTGGCAATAGTTTTATAAAGCAAAATGTGCCGCGGAAACCTGAACGCGCTGGCATAAAAACTCCCGCAAAGGTGAACTCCCAGCTTGGCGAGCAAAGGCAAACCAGCTAGTTTTGATGTGGTCGGGGAAGTTCCTGAAGGCTGTGACGAGTACTGTCGTTTCGGATTGCGTTTCTGTGATTTAG
>NW_010548814.1:722-3109 GCF_000687285.1 Phaethon lepturus
TTACTGCTTTAACGTCTCTAAAAGAGAAAAAAAAAATCTTTTAGGGGGTCCGTCTTTCCCCTGCAATACCTGTAACCTCCTCCGAAATGTTCGGTTGTAGAGTTGATAAAAAAAAGAATGCCTCAATAGTGTATGAAATAACACTCGGTGAGATATACCTTGTAGTTTGGATTTTTTTTTTCTTTTGCCCCCCCCCCCCCCTCCCAAACACCCTTGATAAGTGTGTGGGGAAGAAACGGAGAAGAAAGAATTATTCACTGCTGCCCCAGTGCTAACTTCCACCTTCCGGTGCATGGGCAGCACATGTATGATCACGCATGATGCTTCGTCAGTGCGTGTGTTGCATCCCTGTCCTGGTCTCTCCTCTGTCCCCTGCCCCTTTCTCACCTTTTCTGTAACTTTTTGGAGCCTGGTGTGTTGATTTTCTTTTTATTATTGTGTTGAATCTCGGCGTTGGGCACACAGGTTCCCCAGGCAGGTCAGGTCATTAGGAATGTTAACGTCGAGACAAAGAATTATAAACACCATCTCCGAGTCTCTCTCAATTCATTTCTTCAACCGTTTTATTCGGTTTAAGTGATGAAAAGTGACAGTTCTGAAATAGACAGCTTTTAAAAGTAATGAAGGCAGATGACGCTTTAACCTGTCGATTGCTATAAATCAACTTGGAAAAAGATGAATGAACAATATTATTTGCTGACTTAACTAGGAGTTAATACAGTGTCGCATGAGGAGCCGAGCCGGCGTTGGGTGCTGCAGCCCTTCCCCACGCCTCTCCCCGCCGCCACAAATAACAACCGTAAAGCAGCGAATATTCCACCTTGTAAAACAGTGTCATGTTCACCGCTTTTCTTATGGACCCTCGAAGGGGAAAAAAAAGGGTATTTAAACGATCCCCAACATCCAGCTGGGAAAGGGAGGCATTTGCTATTTTCTTTCTTTTTTTTTTTTTTTCCCCCTTTCATTTTCAGAGGCCTTCTGAGCACAAGTCTCGCAGCGATGCTGGTTTTTAAGGCCAAACTGATCCGTATACTGAACCCACCACCTCCGCCAGCCAATGCGCGCAGGAACACTTTCAAAATAAATATGGGCCATTTCCTCTCTTTTACCTGATTAATTGACTATCGGCATACTAATAGGTGTTGGGGGGGAAAAAAAAAAGGAAAGAAAGAAAATTAAGAAAAAGTCAGGAGGAATAACAGAGGAGGAAAAGGTGGTTCTTTGTGGAGGAAAAAAAAAAAAAAAGACAGACGATCGTCGCTGGCGAAGCCTCTCGCCTTGCTCGGAGCGGGCAGGACATCGCCCATCCCTTCCCGGGCTCGCCCGCAACCCGCAAAATATTGCAAAAGCAATAATTAATGCTCTTTTCGAATTAACTATTAAAAATGAATTAATGACTGCGATCACATGTGCGGAGGTCTGGGTCCCCCAGACTCCCCCCGAGCACTCCCCAAATCCTGCTTCGGTCTGGGCTCCGCAGCCGGACCCGAGACGGGGCCGCCTCGTCCCCCGAGAGTTTGTCTTTGCTCTTGGAAATTATAAATACTTCTGCGATTTTTCTAACCTCGGTTTTTTTTTTTTTTTTTTTAGGTTGTAATATGGTTTTAAAATAAGTTGCAAATAGCAAAACGAACGACGGGAGCTCCGTCTGTGACACAGGGCCGGGATCGGGTTTTTATTGCCATTTTCCCCCCTCTTTTTCTTTCCTGAAGACGGTGTGAAGCAAAGCGCTTCTCTTTGCTCGCCAGCACTTGTAACTTCCCGTGATTTTTCGAGGGGCCGCTTTTTCTTTCCCCCGAGGTGGTGGTTCTTTTCCACGGGCGGTGGCAGCGTGTGCGTGGGGCGGTCACGGCCACGCCTCGGGACCAGCGACCGCAAACGCGGTCCACGGGCTGGGAGGGTGGGAGAGGTTACCCGGGCTTCTTCTACAAAATCTTATCGATTTTAGGCAAGTTCCGGCGGCGTCACCCTCCCGAAAAAATGTGAGCGCCGGGAACTGGGGCGAGACGTTTCTCTGCCGCTTTGCAGGTGGCCTTTGGGGAAGTTTCCGCACTTTCTCTTTTACCGCTCAAGAACTTTATTTGAAGTTACTTGGCTGCCTACACTCTCTCCAAAGCTGAACCTGTCTCTTACATTGCTCTTCTCTTTGTCCTTGAAAAGATTGAGACGCAAATACATTTTCCTTCCCCTTTAAAAAAATCCCTAAGCATGAAGTTTTTTTCTCTCGGGGAAAAAAAAAAAATATCTCTTTAGAGGAGAGCTTGGGAGAAAGCGAAAACACATTCCTACCTGTTGCAAGCATCTGAGTGCAGGTTACCCCACTAACTCCCCGTCCCCCCAGTTTAAGATACCAGGACAGGCTGGCCCCGACGTGAGCCGGCCTGGCG
>NW_010548815.1:0-777 GCF_000687285.1 Phaethon lepturus
CCCTGGGGTGCTCCGGGGTCCCTTCATGGCATGCTGGGGTGCTCTGGCGTCCCTCCGGGGTCCATTGGGGTGCTCCAGTTTCCTTTCATGGCACCCTGGGGTGCTCTGGGGTTACTTCATGGCACCCTGGGGTGCTCCAGGGGCCCCTAGGGGTGCTCCAGGGTCCCTTCATGGCACCCTGGGGGGCTCCGGGGGCCCTCCCGGGCGCTCGAGATCCCTTCATGGCACCCTGGGTTGCTCCGGGGTCCTTTTGGGGTGGTCCTGGGTCCATTTGGGATGCTCCTGGGGTGCTCCTGGGTCTCCTGGGGTGCTCCAGGGTCCTTTTTGGGTGCTCCTGGGTGCTCTTGCGGTGCTCCTGGAATGCTCTGGGGTCCCTCCTGGGTCCTTTTGGGGTGCTCCGGGGTCCCTTGAGGCTCTCCAGGGTCCATCCTGTGTCCTTTGGGGTGCTCCGGGGTCCCTTCATGGCACCCTGGGGTGCTCTGGGGTCCCTCCTGAGTCCCCCTGGGGTGACTAATATGCCTGGGGGTTACTGTGGGGCGTGACTGGGGTTAACTGGGAGGCAACTGGAGGTGACTGGGGTGTCACTGGGGTGACTGGGAGGTGACTGAATATAGCAGAAGATAACTGGGAAGTAACTGGGGGCTAACTGGGAGGTGACTGGGAGGTAACTGGGGCTTCCTGGGAGGTAAGCGGGGGGGACTGGGAGGTAACTGGGAGGTAACTGGGGTGACTGGTGCAGGGGACCTGCAGTGCATTGAGGAGAAGCGCAAGCGAACC
>NW_010548816.1:0-2062 GCF_000687285.1 Phaethon lepturus
AGCAAACGGTGGCACGAGGACCCACGGTGCACGTCTGACCCTTCTTGCCTGCCCCACAGCACACGTGTGTCTCCTCCCACATCGCACAGGCACATCCCTTCACACCTCCCCACATGTGTCCCAGCATGCCTCTTAAGACTCGATGATCTTAAAAGGTCTTTTCCAACCTTAATGATTCCATGATCGTGTCTCGCCGACGGTGCACCCGTGGCCCGCTGGCCAGCCCTGCGCGGCTCCCCTTGCCAGGGCGGTCGCACCCGTCTCCCTCCATCATACAACCCCTTTCACTTTTTTGCGCTTTAGGCTTTTTCTGGTGCGGGTTCCTCGTGCTCTTGGATTAGGAGGCTGACGAGGAGACGTTTCACCACCGCTGTCCTTCCCATCTCCCAAAAGCCTTAACGGCTCGCACGGGCTTTTTGCTGTGCCAGTCCCCCCAAGCACGGGCTTGGGGTGAAGGCTTGGCCATCCTTGGGCACAGGCTCCTCACCAGCCCCCCCAGACTGTTGTTCCCCCAAGACACGCAGGGTTTAGCAGCCTGTCCCAGGCACCGGGGACACCATGGGGTCTCCCACATGTGGCAGCATCCCCATTCCCACAATGCTGGGAACCGGCAGCAATTGCCAATGCTCCCGGTTATCATCAGGCAGCAATTACGGCTGCCAGGAAGTGCCACCTCCTAAGACCGGCTGGCAGGCTTCCGGCACGCTGGCGTGCCTGGATTTGTAACGTCTTTCTTGGCTGCCTGGCCAGCTGTTAAGAAACGATTTGGGAGGAGGAAAGCTGCTCATGGTTTTGGAGAGGTGGCTGGCGGGTGGGATGCACTGGCCATCCCCCAGCACCCGGGCAGCAGTGTGCTGGGGGCAGACACCACATCTCCAGCTAAATTCAACAGCATCAGGGCAGGTACAGGAGCGATGAACCACATCCCCCGTGGGGAAAAACCAGCATCATCCCACTGGAGACCCTCACCCAGCACCTTTCGTGCGATCTGGAAAAACTCCTCTTCCATCATCTCCACAAAGACCCCCAAACTCTGCAGGGAAGTCCTGGCTCCTGGGAAAATCCCTGCACTGTCACCGACCTATGATGCGGGCTCCCTGCAAATGTCTCTTTCGGTGTTTCCTTGTTTTGCCCTAACGAGTTTGGTGCGTCCCCTCCCTCGTTAGCAGTGGGAGCAGTCAGTTCCTGGAGCCAGGCAAGAAGCTGCCGCCTGGGCGTGCTGCACAGCCTTGCACAATTCCCGGGGTTATTGCCCCAAAGGAAATTTGAGGGTGTCACAAATCGTAGCTCAAGGAGAGTATAAAAGAGACCTCGTCTTCACCGCGCCGTCACTGCTCCTGCCCGCTCCTCACCTCCCGCGCGCCGCCGTCCGCAGAAGCCAGCCCCACCGCTGCTGGTAGGTAAGTAGGTCCTTGCCAAATGGTGGCTTCAGCCTTCGTGCCGTTGGAAGAGCCGCCGGGGTGACCCCAACCCTGCCGAGCAGCCGGAGCCTGGCTGGGGCTCCCGGAGGAGAGGGGGGTCCTCCTCCTCCGATGGGGTTTAACGTTTTGCTGCCCGTCTCTCCCTAGCAAGATGAAAACTGACCTGGAGCTCGCCTTGGAGTGCGCCGTCAACATCTACCACCAGTACGCCATGAAGTGCCCCATAGACGACTACCTGAGCAAGATGGAGTTCTCGAAGCTGCTGAAGGAGACTGCCGAGCCCTTCCTCTGCAGCACCATGCCGGTGAGAGCCCAGCTCGCGGGAGCGGTGGCTTCCTTGGGGCGTGGGGGTGGCCGAGAACCTCCCAAAGGGGAGCGCGGGTTTTTCTAGGGTTTTCCTGAAACGTGCGATCCTTGCTGGGCGAACATAGCTGTGGGCTGGCAGGGCGACCCGAACCCCGCTGCGTTTCGGGCTGACTCTTTCTCGTGTCCTGCTGCAGCCGAACATGTCCGTCGACGACTACATAAGCAAGCTCTTCGCCAGGGCAGACTCCAACCATGACGGTCGCCTGAAGTTCACCGAGTTCCTGACCACGCTGAATCTCGTCGTCATTGATGCCCACAATAGGTTCCACCAATGT
>NW_010548816.1:2226-2490 GCF_000687285.1 Phaethon lepturus
CGTGTCACCAAGCCTCCGCCATCTGCTCCTGCCTATGGCATCGAAATAAAATTTCTTTCTTCCAGCACCAAATGCCTCTGTTTTGTGTGTCCTGTTGTCTCCGGGGAGGGTGTGATACGTGCCCGGCCCACGGCCATGGGGGGTTACATGCCGACTGCACCGGAGAAGCAGTGGGAAAGGGAAGGTGCATGGGGGGACCCTGCTCCCTGCAGCGTCGGAGCCCCGCGCGCTCCCGCCGCCTTCCCGAGGCTCAGCAGGTTCCCC
>NW_010548817.1:0-587 GCF_000687285.1 Phaethon lepturus
GGTCGTGTTTGTGTCACCAGGCAGCCGAAAGGGAAGAACCACCTTCCCCGAGTGCTCAGACGTCCTGAAGCAGAGACTGTCCAAGAGGGCCCGGGCGTGAAAAATACCCTTTCTTGCCGACAAAAAGCCAAGGGGAAGAGGACGGGCAGATGAAGGCAGGTTGGGGGGTCTGTCTGGCCAGCCCAGAAGCACCCAGCTGCAGGAGCTTACTGCACAGGCCTTCCCGCTGGAGAGGGAACGTCCCATCCCCAGGGACTCTTCCCAAGAGGCCGCCTACAGAAACGTGACGTTCGTTCAATCAAATTATTACAGCAGGTGTCAGGTGACCGGGAACGTTGTATGAGTGTTCTGTCGAGAAAAAATATCACAGGCCACACGGCTCTGTTCTGTGTCACCATGGGCAGAACGTGACCTTGACTAATGCGCAGCCATGCAAGAGTAATTAATGACATAACTTTTCAGGATTTTGGTTAAAAGGGCCATGTTTTTCCTCACTTGGAGTTGGAGGCAGAGCTTTATTGCCCCAGATATCCTTTCTGCAGAAAGCTGAGAAGAATTAAAAGCGCGAATGCGAGTTCAAAGGAATG
>NW_010548817.1:618-7171 GCF_000687285.1 Phaethon lepturus
TGGTCGCCGTTTGAGCAGAGGTGGTGACGCCTGCAGATGGTGGCACAGGACAGACGAGTTCCACCGTCCCCGAAGCTCCAGTCACTGGCCTTTGCAGCGGTGGCCGTGCCAGTTTGACTGCTGATGGCTCTTGCTTATTTTAGGCTTACCATCTAAAGATTCAGGAAACTCCCTAGGGCAAGACTTACTTCATTCTGCGATCTGGCCAATTCAGGAAAACTGCTGTATTTCTGTGTTTCACTTAATGTCTCACCCCAGTTACGTGTGCCCTGCAGCGAGGGGTCTTCTCTTGCGTTCTTTTCTTTTTTTTTTTTACTTTTTTTTTCAATATATGCCCAGGAAATTTAGTTAAATAATCACATTTGTAAGTTCTGTAACCTTGACCTCTTCCAGATATAATTTCTTACCATTCCTCTTAGTCATCCCTCAAGAACTGGAGGCTGCTTTTTTTTCCCAGTGGATTTCCTTCAATTTTGCAATATTGTTTTGAAGTATTAAGAATGGGAGCATTTGAACACACCCAAAATATTGCACTGAGTGATTTCATTGAGCAGTATCTCTTCCAGAACCCAGAGATCTAACCGCATTCGCCTCGATGAACTTGACACAGCGACCGTGGCTGAGCTTGCCCCTGCTGTAGCCCTCATTGCCACGCAAAGACAGACAGAAGCTCCACTACCAACACCAAAACTTCCCGGTCTTCTGGCGGGGGAATAAGAGCAATAACGGAATCAGTATAAAATGTCAGCTTGGGGGACAGGCAGAGTTTAAGGAATGGAGTTTAGTTGCTGGCTTAGATGCCACAATGCACCTTATGTATGGAAAAGTGATAGATTCCCTGAAAAATCGTGGCATAAAGCCAGCACCTGCAGCACCTGCAGCATCTGCAGCACCGCTCTCCTCCATGCACGACAGGCAGGTCACAGCCCTTCTGCAGAAGGGGTAGCTGCTGATGCCCATCCCACATGAACCCAGAAAACATTTCCCTCATCATTTTTCTATGACAATGTTTATTTACCTTCTGGTTGCTGCTTAGGCATGGGGTTTTGCGGCTAGTTTCTTTAATGCTTTTAAAATACTTTACTATCTATAGTCTCCACCCAAGTCTACTCTTGACCCTGCCAGGCTGTTCAAACCTCAGTAAACAAGTTCCCCTTCCCATGCAAAGCAAATCATTTTGGTTTTCAAATTATTCTAGTGTTAAAGCAGCATGGGCTCCAGTAGCATACTGTATGCCACTGCTCAGATGTCTGTGGCAAGCCATATACTTTAGAGTTACAGCACCAATAAAACCCAGCCCTGTGCGAAGCACACAAAATCTTTGATATTGTATTTATTGGATTGAGAGTGTCCAGTACTGGGCAACCAAGGAGACTCTAGAATTTGACTCTCATGTCAGCAACCTGGATTGCTGCCTCCAGGACTTTGGGAATATTTCAAGAAAAAAGCGATTCATAAGCTCTCATCGACTCATGCCACAGGGTCGTCGTTTATTTAATTGGATCCCTCTTCAGGCTGGCACGGCATGAGGGTCTCGCCATGCCCCAACCCCTGCCATGCATCCCCAGCTCTCGCTGGGAGCCGGCTCTGGCGCAGGGCTGTCCGCAGGCACGCTGAGCAGCCTGCACGCCCCTGGAAACCCTACGGGTTGCAAGGTTAGTCCTGTCTGACCGGCGCCTGGCCACTGAGACTGAGCCCGGCTTTAAGGCACTCGCCAGCGCTTAGCGATGGAAAATGAAGGTGGTGTTGACAGGAGGTGCCTCACAGACGAGGTCTTGGTCCACGTCTTTGGATGCCGATCCCTGGCCCCGGCACAGGCGTGGCTTGAATGCTTGGCTCCTTCCGTACAGCTCTCCATCCCTGCTAGCACGGACAGGTGATTTTTCTGGGAAAGCATCGTAAGCTTAGGTTTAAATTGAATGCCCTGAAAATGGCATGAAGTCATGAATAATAATGTAATATATATACACAATATATAATAGACCTTCCTTATAAATGCATCATGGTCCAGTGTAATCTTAAAGATAGTTTTGTCCCCATACCACAGAATTTTGAGACTGCTATCCATGTTCAAACACGACAGATTCGCACCCGTGCAGGACAGCTTATGGGCCATGAAGCCCACTGTAATATGTGTGACCTTTCTTACTGTCTCTTCTTTTATTCCTAATATTATTTGATGTTGTATTTTATTGTGCACTGTTAGAATACCTACTTCTGTAGTTTCCTTTCTTCAGGGATGTTTTCTTCCAGCACAGCTCACCACTCCTTTTTACACTACCACCTTCAGCCGTACAGCAGCAGGGCTGTTGCAACTGTGCGGGGTCCTCACACTTTTGCCAAAATAGTGCTCTCTTGCCTGCCCCTTCTGCATGTTAATTAAGATTTTGCAGAGCTCTTCCAGGCAGATAGTTGTTCTCACTTTTGGCCTCTTCTTTCACAGAGGGAAAAAAATCTTTTTTTATATCTGTCACCTGTGCCGTTCAGATGAGCTTTAAATTGGCAGGTGAGAAGAGAAAATTGCCAAATGCTGTGAAGGTAGGAAGAGCAGAAAAGTCTGGAGGATTAGTGGGATTCTGGTAAAACTCTAGGTGTGCAGTGAGGAGCTCAAGACCTTCATGAAGAGGACATGGAGGCAGGTGAAAATAATCTTAATTTTCTTTGACATTGTGGCTTCACCTGAGAGGTTGTGGGAGAGTTTCGGAGGCTCTGGGGTGATTTACTGGAGTAGGATTTGTCTCCAGTGTAGACAAGGAACATAAAACTAACATAGCTGATAAAAGCCAAAGCAGAATAGATTTTAATAACCAAATGATACTGTCTAGTCATCATGCAATGAGCGCCAGGGAATTTTCCTTGCTAATTCCTAGGCGCTGCCCATAAGCACACCTTTTTCAGAGAGTAGTCCCAGCCTTATAAAGACTTCAGGTGTCACAGACTCTGCTAGACTCTGAGTGAAAACAGCCTAATGCTTAAACACCTCCCCAGTGGAAGCCCTTCACCTCATTGATAGCCATGCTGTGTCCAGCCCTACAATTTCTAGATCATGTTCAAGTCTCACAAAAACTACTTCTCTCCTTGAAAGGCAGGTTTTCCAAACCTACAGTCATAGTGGCAGCCCTTGTCTGAATTTTTTCTTGTTTCTTGACATTTTTTAGGGTTTAATATTAGAATTGACCTTATTAATAGTGCTTGTGATGATAAAATTACCCTCTACTCTTCTTTTCTGTTTATTATTCTAACAACAGGGGAGGCTGTATGTCACACTGGGAGCAGTAAATGATGTCCAAGCAAGCTGTGATTACCAGGCTCTCTACCTTGTTTTATATGGCTGACTTGCCCTTGTCTTTCTGCCAGAAATAATTTTGCTCTCTTCCATGTCATTGGTAAAACACTGAAGAAAACTGGTCCAACATCAAGCTTCTGAAATAAAGATAAAGCTTATGTCGCACAGTGATTTTGCATTTTAAATGACTGCCAGCTGGGTATTTTTAATGCATTTAGTATATGATGCAATAATTTGAATAGCATAAAGACCATTTAATATAGTTTAATAAAATATTATAAAATTACAATTTAATAAAATTTTAGTTTAAGAGAACTATTTTATTATCAAATGCTAATAAACCAATAACAAATAAATTACACAGTACTACTACTAATTAAATTAAGTAACCATAATAACTAATATTAACACCTACAGCGCAGACCCGCAGAGGCCCCTCCCTCACAGACGACCCCATACGGTTCCTGCCGTCTGCAGCCCACGCCGGGGCAGCATCAGGAGCCGCGCTCCAGCATGGCAGGGTAAAGGCACAAGGATTTTATCTTTTGGATACAGTCAGGTAATTTAACTGGATTTGAAAAGCTGCTTCTGTGCCTGGGGTACAGGCAGCCCAGTTGGAGATCTGAGCTTTGGAGTGGGGAATTGCATTTGAAAGGTTCTCTTATTTATGAACCTGGCCTAGAAATTCCATTGCAATTTCCAAATTCCAAGTTTCCTATTGAGCTTCTATTTATTTATTTCTTTCTTTACACACACACACACACACACAGAGGTACACGCAGCTGGTGACCAAAAAGGATAAGTGCACCCTTAACAGCCAGAGCTGTGTACAAGGATTCGTGCGCAGGCTGACGGGAGAAGGAACCCGGTGTACACACGCAGATGACCCGAAGCAAGCAAGCTGTCACGGCGTTGACGGAAGTAGCGTGCTGCTCCGTACAACACATCCCAACGGAGGGGCGAGTCTCTGAAGGCTCTCTTCGGGCCAGAGACACTCATGTCAACTAAGCTATCTAAATCAATCACAGCAGCGCTGCTCGAGAAGGGAAACAGAAACGTGTGCTCCCCTCTTCCATTAAGCAGGTACGGTTTAATGGACTAGAGACTTCGTCCCTTGCAGTGCCGACAAAGTGCAAACATTTACCATTTCTTATTGCATTACAGCGCAAAGAGACTCAACCTCCCCGAAAGCCGGCGCAGTTCGATCTTCCCCCTGCAGACCTAGTAAAGCACAGCTGTGCCGTCGTCACCTTAACACCGTGCTCTGCCTTCCACGGTGCCGGCTCCTCTCAGCTCCATTCTCAGCACGGACGAATCTGAGTCCCGAAGCTGAGCGCTGCGCGCCTTGGGAGCCAATGACACAACCTAGAGGTGAGAGCACGGCTAACGCAGCCCCAAGGTGCTGTTCGTGCCGCGCTGCATCCTACGGCACGTCCGTGCAGCCTGGGGCGGCTGACACAACCTGCCCACCTGCAGTCCCAGGAGCGCAGCCAGAGAACGTGGCCCTGGCTTGCTGCGGTGATGGCCACAGCTTAATTATGGAATCACACAATCATAGATCATTGGAAAGGACCTTCGAGATCATCAAGTCCAATCATCAACCCAACACCACCATGCCCACTGAACCATGTCCCGAAGTGCCACATCACACGTTTTTTGAACACCTCCAATGAAGGTGACTCCACCACCTCCCTGGGCAGCCAATTATCTCAGATATCAAAGTCACCGGTGTCCTTGGCTCTCTGTACCTTTCTCTGGAAGCCAACAGTTTTGCCCAGAGCCCAAGCATGGGCTGGCAGGAGGGAGGTCTCCCTTGGGAACTGGGCTGGTGGGATCCCAGACTCCTTGGATTCCACCTTATGCTGGAAATGTTGCTGTGTCAAGAGATGGTGAACTCAGATTTGTCACTTTGATTTTGCTCTCACAGCTGATAGAAGAGCAGCAGGGAGGACATCCTTGGTCCCACAGACAGCCTCTGTGAGGACCCATCCTGGGGTGGACCCGCTCCTGCGGTACTTGGGTGGGCTTGCAGCTGTGAAACTGCCATAGGGTCAGGGGACTGCCATAAGGGCACTGATTTCACAGTGACCTGGGGTCTTTTTATTGAAAAGGCCAAAAGAAGAATGAACCATGTGTACCAAAGTGCGATGTTTTCCTATTTTCACTCTGAAAGCTGTTCCTTGCAGCAGTCACTGTGGTGCCCTGACACAGGTTTTGCACAGGGATCCGTGCAAGGAAGTCGCTGCTGGTTCATCCTCGCCACGTGCAGACGGGCAAACTTCAGACACAGCCAAGAGCACAAGTGCCCCGCTGCTAACAAGCTCCCTAATGAGCTTCTAACATCAATCCCCTGGGAGTGCCTCCTATCTTGCTGCCCGACTGCCCACAGCCTGGGGTCCAGCTGCCTTCCAGAGGCTCGGGGATGGCCATGGAAGCGATGGCTCCATTAGGGGCTTGGGGATGGCCATGGAAGCGATGGCGTTAGAGGCTCGGGGGTGGCCATGGCAGGAACACTGGATGTCGAGCAGACATCAGTTGTCAGCTCAAATTCCATTGCCTCAGCCTGAGTCTGGAGCAGGATTAAAGTAAAAAGATGACACGCAGGTTTGGGAACCTAGGCTGGAATATCTGCTTTCCAGCCTTTCAATGCCCTGACAGCTGGGTGCTTCTTGGGGAGGAGCGGCTGGTAATGTGATGTTAGGTAACATTTGGGGGAGTTTGTTTTTCAGATTTTTTAAAGTAAGCTACTGCAGTTAAAAATAAATAAATACTGAAGGGCAATTTTAGCAGCATGATTCTAATTTGTTTAATCAGATTATGTTGTTTTCTTCTCTGCTGCCTTCTAATTTGGATAAATGAAAATGAAATTAATATTAAATTCTCATATTTATTCAGACTTAATGAGATGACTGGAATGGCTTGCCAGAACTTAGTTGTCTTTTAAATGTGGCTAAACATTATTTCCTGAAAGTTGTCTTTCGTAAGGACTTTATTACCATCTGAAGTTTAGGAAAACGACCCAAAAGATCACTTTCGTTCCTAATCGTTTCAGAATCATGATGTCAGCAGTTAATACAGACAAGTATTAAACAAGATTTAACAGGATTAAAGAGCAGTAGAAGAAACAGAGGTTAAAAAAAAAAAATTGCTGTGACATATCACAGCAAGGAAGGAAAAAGCTTTGCTTTACCCGGAGCTTGGCTGTAGATGCCTCGGAAGAAGTGCAGGACTAACTGCCCTGCCCTCTCCCAGCGCTTCCCGGCCCCG
>NW_010548818.1:0-11574 GCF_000687285.1 Phaethon lepturus
AAGGAAGATGTAGCTATGACTGGCTTCAGTGCCTGCAAAACCTGCGCAGGGCTGGCCTGTGTTGTAGAACATGCCTGGCATCGTACCTCAGGTTTGTACTAAAAAAGGGTATTTGATTCGCTTGAAAGCAGGTTGTCTGGAAGAATTATGTGTCCAGAATTTGAGATTATTCCTTTGATTTCTGAGTTTTTATAAAGGGAGCTTTTTCTTTTTTTTCTTCCTCTCAGACATGAAGTTTTAAACGTTGGGATTCTGTGAGCGAGCACAAATCCACTAAAATACCCCGAGTTTGAGCTATATTCAAATGGATTCTCTGAGCTTTCTCTCAAGGCTGAATTTGAAGAAGGGGATCTGAAAAAAAACCACAACCCAAGCACGTGCACCCAGGCTACTGGCAGCTTTGGAAGAGAGAAAAAGGCCAATTCCTGAACTAGCTTTGTTGACTGAAATACAGCTCTAGTGATTTGTATCCACTGAGGACTTGGCCCGATGTGGTGAAAGGTAAAACACAGGCTTAACTTCTTAAATTCTTCAGAAATACTTCCCCTATTCAGTTTGCTTGCAACTAGCTTTTTTCCCCATGAAAATTAACTTGGTGCTGAAAAGCTCTCTTTTTCTAACACACCCCTCTCTATGGCATAAGTGTTAAGTAATATCCAGACAATTTTATATGTTATAGTATATTGAAGACCAAATGAACAGCAACCAAGAAGAAAAAGTGTGAATGAATGTATTACTTGCAACTAATGAAACTTCTTTAGAGTGTCTGATCAATGATATATTAGTAGAAGTCGTTGAGAGAGCAGAAGTGGGATTCAGATTTTGTGCTTCACTGGAACGGGAAGGAAAAACACTGTTTAAATTCCATTTTGCTTTACTATCTTGTCATTTGCTTAACAGTGTGGAAGGTATTTGGTTGGGATGAATGGCACTTGTCAGTTGAATTTTTCATCTAGACACTTTAAATTAAGTTGGTGTTCAGGGTTTTGAGTCATAATTTGCACATCTTAGGAAATACTGTCACTCATACCACCTGTAACGAAAAAATCTCAGATACAGTGGTGTAATTGTTCTCTGCTTAATCTGACCATTAACCTTTTATGCTCTTTACAAAATGATGATGAAATGCTGGTGTTTCTTCTTGATTATAGCTGAGAATAAATAAGTGAGTGCTTTTCAGCAGTCCCATAAGGTACAGAGATTTGGATTATGTTGGCATCCCCACAATGGTAGCTCTCCAGAACTTGTTCTAGATTCTTCCACTAAAACCTTGGGATGCATATAAAATACAAGTCTAGGGCTGGTCTGGGGAGCTGGCAACTAAATGTGCTGTTTTGGGCACTTTGTAAGGCATAATTAGAGAGTCATAGGACCCACTTCATCAAATTGCTTTGGCATTTGGTTAAATTGAGCTCTATCTGGAACGGTTTAAAACTAGGCTAAAGCCAATAGTGCTTTTAAGTTCTACTTCAATGGAACTTCAGAATGTCCTTAAACTTGCAGAGGTGTTGTTGTGAACAGAGCAGCTTTTCTAAATTCTAAGTGAATTAAGATGCAGCAGGTAAAAAAACCCCTGTGTTGTGAGTGATGACCCAAAATCCAGAGTATAGGTAAGTGACACAAGCCAAGTGTTTCCTTGTTTGCAAAAGAGTAAGTACAGAGTAAAAATGACAGTAAGAAGTCTGAATTCTTAAATCATGGCCATTGCCTTTGCAGTGTGTCTGTGGCCTCAGTGAAGCTCCATCCCTCTACTTACCTCCCGGATAACAGCATGGCTAATTTTCACTGTCTTCCAAGTGGTTTTTATCTGTGGTGTACACATGACTGTACTTAGTCCCCTTGCTCAGGAAATGCTGGTTACGTGACTGAATTCTGCTAACAATTTGCCGCCTTTTCAGGTGAGGGGAGAGCTCCATTCTCCCTGCCCTTCCAGTGTGAGTCCTGTCCTGTGATTTGGAGAGGTGCTGCGAGCATAGCCACCAGCTTCTAAAGGTACTTTGCAATTATCTGTAGAAGCAACCTATTTAATGAGAGCTGCTAAGAAACAAACAAATCTGCCTGTGCATTTTGATATGTAACATGTAGGAGCCATTTTGTTCTTCAATGGTCAACAAATACCAGCTGATTTTTCTTTCTTAAAAAGAACAACAATAGTAGGGGTCAGATCACAGTGTGCTGTCTGGCTAGATACAGGCTCTAGCTTATCAAAACTTGAGGAGAATCAGTGAAGAACTGAGTCACTTTTGTATAAAAGAGTGAGGGAAGCCTGTATAGGAAATGTAGTCCTGTACTGGGACAGAATCTCACAAATTGACAGATCTGACTCATACAGCTCTTCTGTAGTGGTCTATCTCCTTTGTGAAAAATAATGGTTTCTATTCTTCAAGTTCAATCTATGTATGAGTTTCCACTGCTAAGATGAGGGAATTTTCTTTTTTCTTTTTAGGAAAAAAAAAAAAAAACGAACAACCACAACCTGTGAAATACCTAGCCTGTATATAGAATCCCAGTGGAGGTGAAGAAAGAGCTCTTAGATTCATGAGGTAAATCCCATGCAGGAAATATGAGCAACGATCTCATCGAGCTACACTGAAGTAAGAACTATGTATACTTAGTCTCTGACAAGACTTTTGCTGGGAATTAGCTTTATCCTTACAGCATTGACTGGTGAATGTGAAAGCTGTACTTCTGAGACTGGGTTTCTGTCCATGCCTTGTGGCAGTGTGATTGCTTGTACAGAGGCAGCTCAGGGAGCACTAACAAAAGCCTAGTCCCAGAAGCAGTACAACTTCCACATTCAGAATCTGTATCTGCATTGCTATCAACTCCATTGTGCTTTGGGTGTTCACCAAGTTGTCATTACCTGCTCAAAACTCCCACTGCATCACAAGGGTATAACATGTTATGAGCAGGGATGTTGGATTTCTGTCATCGAAAGCAAAAATGAAATGAGATCATATAGGTGGAGGTTGTCATGATTTATTTCTTGTACATGATGCAAAAACATCAACATGCTTGAAAAGACATCAAATGAAGTAATTTATTTTTTCTTACCTCTGCAGTGAACTTCCAAAGGATGGTTTGTGCTTGTGTTTGTGTATATATATATATATCTACTTTTATTTTTATTTCAGGGCTTGACCCTGCGAATATTTTTGCTTGTTGAATAACTACTTATGTAAGTAATTTCAGTGGAAAAATTCCCATACGATCCCTGAGTATTCTTTTAGAAAGCAACCTTCTGTGTACTTCACAGTTCGAGTAAGGCTTTGTGATGCAAAAAAGACCACTTAGTATTGTAATTTTTATCTCAGAAATTATTAACTATAGATAATTCAGTTCTATATTTACCCCTAAAGTAAATGATCATTTTCAGTATGAAAGAAAAAAACTTCAAACGTAGCTTTTACCTCAGGAAATGGAGAACTTTTGAAATAATAGTTTTGAATTTTCTGTGTTTATTTCCCCCTTGCTTCTTCCACGCTTTTAGGTAAACCCTCATTTTTACTGGCCTTGAAATAATTTTTTTAAAAAATTGGTTTGTTTAAAAATATAAATCTCTATCTAGGAAAAACAAGGTGATGTTATTTGGGAGGCAGAAAGGAAATAGGTAGAAATATGGATTTCTAATTTATTTATATTTATATAATTTTATATATTATGTATGTGTTTTATGTATCATATTATGTATCCATATACAATATATTATATTAATGTAATATATCATACATACTATTTATTAAATTACAATATAATACAGAATTATATATATTTATATATTATGTATTTCTTTATTTCTTTTTTAATAATTTCTTTACTGTGAGGGTGATGGAGCACTGTAACAGGCTCCCCAGAGAGGTTGTGGAGTCTCCTTCTCTGGAGACCTTCAAAACCCAACTGGACGTGTTCCTGTGCGACTTGCTTGAGGTGATCCTGCCTTGGCAGTGGGGTTGGACCAGATGATCTTCAGAGGTCCCTTGCAACCCCTACCATGCTGTGATTATCTACTTCAGAGATTTAAGGTAAAAGAAAACCATCTGAGGAGAATTTATAGTTGTATATTTAAGACCAGTAATGAAGTAGACTAAGATGATGGCTTAGCTGCCAAGGGGTTCCTTAGCTTTTGTTACTTGGAGGCTTTGAAAGTGAGGAACTGAGAGAAATGCATAAGGGAGTAAGTTTTTTTTTGGTGTTGTTTTTTTTTTTTTCCCTGGACTGTAATTGCAAATCTAATCTCTTGTCATTTTTTTGAAACATGTTTTGTTGCTTTTGTTTTAAAAGTTTTGAAGGCCAGAGCCTTCACTGGACAATCCTGTGGCACAACTTTGGTTACAGCATTTTCTAGGTGTTCCTGTAGAATAGTCTGATTAAAGCATCAGTGGTGTATGAAAAATTGACTGCTCCCAACCCTAACTTCAACCTCCTTCTTTCACACTGGGACTAATTGTAGATGAGGGCAGTTAAAAACTTAGCAAGTTACTGAGGCATTTCACACAGTCTGTCTTAAGTTGTTGACAGACTGTATTTTCTCTTTCACCTGGCTGGTTTCGTGTCTCTGCAAGCAGCTTAATACACACTTGGCTGTCAAAAAGCAGTTTCATGTGTCCTGTAGCCACTTGCACTGGTATGCAAGTCACTCAGGAACTGAACAGTTGAGGTTGAACTCTTATAGAACTTGGAGGCAATACCCAAGATCAGAATCCTGGTGCTCCTTTTTACGTCCATGCAGCACAGACCAGGACTGAACCGAAACGTCTGTCATTTCACATTCATATGAAAGCTAGTCACAGAAGTGAAACTCTGGAGACGAACAGCAGCTTGTTGTTCGTTCTTAATAGACAAAGCATATGAATTGACTTGGTGTCACTGGGGAAACAAGCAGCTTGCTGTCCTTATAAACGTCCTAGATTGGCTGCTCAAGTAAGGTCTCAGCTGTTGGCAAGGTACCAGTCTGTAAGAATGCAGTAGAAAACTGTCACACATAATAAAGCATGGGAAAGCAACATACTTTATATGGATTTAGTAAATGTAAATCCTGAAAATCAGTTTCTTAAAGAGGCTGGGGAAGCTGATACCACACAGTAGTTGTGAGAACCTTTTCATGCTGCTTGTTTGTTGCAGACAACACTGGTTTAAACTGGTCTCGGGCTAACGGTGTTTGTGCTAGTAAGATTTAAAGTTGTTGCTATTAGGGAATCACCTGCTGTATCGGTGGGCTTTGTACCTGGCAAATTATATGCAAATCTGCCATGCTTGGGAAACAAAAGCAAGCTCATGAGCTGGGGGAGAGGGGAGGGGAGGATGAGGGTGAGGATTGTCAGGCTGTATGGCTACAGATTGTCTCAAAGAATAAAAGGATACTATCACGTACTGCTCTTGCTTATTTGAACAGGCAGAGGAAATGACATACTGGATAATCCCTATTTCTTTTACTAATCTAACATTACTTGCTGCATGGGAGAGACATGCTTTTTTTACAACTTAATTCTTGTTCTTATGTTAATATTTGTCCAGTATTAGAAGACTTACCTACTCTATGTTGTTCATTAAAACTCCACCTCAGGCGGGTTCTATATGTTGAAGGAATGGTTTATATCATCTTCGTAATTACTTAGTAACTTCATTGCGAGGGACCTCGCTGCCAAACAGCTGCCGAAGCTGGCAAACTGAAGGGAGCTTGGTTTGTGCCAGAGGGCTGAGCAGCTGCTTTCAGCTGAGGAGGCTGCTCGTGCCTCCTGCCCAGCCAGTCCTCTTGGGAGAACAGTCAGGACACCTACATGTCTGTGGGTACTTGTGTGCATGTGCATCCTCTGCAGCTGTCGCTGTACTAGCTTTGCAGGAGCAGTCTGCTAGAACTGTGTGTTCTGTCTTGCTAGAGGGAAGGTAAAAGGGAAAACCTCAGCCTGCCCCAAGAGACACGGAGGTGTGAATAGGGGCTGTTGTTCAGTGGTAGGGACAGATGGCTGCCTGGAGGAAAGGGATCCAGGAGAACCTCTGCATCTGGGAAAAAAGGGAGAAATCCCATGCCTTAGGCGAGAGGGGAAGGAGCCATGGAAGAGATGGAAGGGGGCATTGTTGCCACCTTCATCAAAATCACCTTTGGTCTCTTGTAGAGTCCCTTTCCCATCAAATTTATGGGTTTGCTCTCTTTACAAACCTGATATGTGTTTCAGGTTTCTTGCTTTCTTCCTTTCAGCCATTTCCTTCTTTCTCATTCCCAGAAGCTGCTCGCAGGTCACCTCTGCAAATCTGTATATTGCCTGCATTTCTGAAAGGTGTGGCTCAGGCTCTACCATTTCTTTTCTGAATAGTCCAGGAGTACCAGGACAACAGCAAGCATTTCCAATAAATAAAAAATGCAGGATTTTGATTAATACAAATATATTCTCCTATAAAATGGTGCAGATTAACCCACTTGATCGCAATGTGAACTTGGCAAAAGTATTTGGGAGATTAAACCCAGAAAAGCTATTTAAAAGCTTGCTTTCTCTTCCAGTCCCTTCATGTTTAAGAAAACAAAAAGTATACCAGCACAATCTAGCAAAGAATTTTTTTTATTACGTCTATGAAGAGTTAGCTAGCTATTTTTTTTTAACCTCACATTCTTAACTGGAGTGTATGTTCTAAGATAAACGTTTCACAAAAGCTGCAAAATGAGTTTGTTTCCTTATTTCAAAACTGATTTATCTCTCTTACTGACCAGAGAGAGAACCATGACTTGGAGGGGCAAATAATTCTCAAGGAAGAGATGGGAGCTGTGCTGCTCCTGAGTCGTCCGTGCTCAGGTAGAGTCCTGGTCATTGAACTCTACAGACAGTCCTTCTGTGGCTGTGACAAGAAAGGTCACCTCGACAGGCCCTATCCTAATGAGAGCATAGCTGTCAGTGCTATGCTTCTGTAAAGCTTTTCTGATTAGCCAAACTAGCACTTTCCAATGGCAAATCAGTTTCTTCCAAAGACAGCATCTGCCCCTAAGCATCTTGGAAATAGCTCTTACCCAGAATCTCAGAAGACGCGTATGGTCATCCTAGGTCTGCTAACCTGTAGGAGGTTGGGAGGTGCTTTTTAAACAGTACCTAGAGATCCAGTGGGGGAGAACATAGTTGGTGAAGCATAGAAATTGCTGCTACGGGATTCCTTTCTGAGTGCCACCAAAACCTGCCAAGAGATACTCTGTGTTCAGTATGTTCTTAAATGACAGACTTGAGGTAATGAGAGTGGGATTGGTAAATGTCTGCTTGTTACTGCTGCAGTTGCTACTAAAGGGAAGGATTACAGCTAATACAGTCATCAGCCTTTGTGGTGCTCAGGGAAGAAGCAGCAGCATAAGGAAGACTGGGGGGATTTAGTATTTCTAGAATGTGATATTTGTTCAAGGTCTTACAAAAATGTTTCTTCAGAATGCTGTAGCAGAAGAAAGTGGCCTGAGGTCATGGATGTGTTAAGTAAGGTATACAACAGCAATGTTAGTCAGGGACCTTGGGGAGAAGGAAGACAGAAGGTTTCCTTGCCTGCAATCACAGGAAACAAGGGAGTGAAGCCTTCCTAAACAAGTCCAGGGCTGTCCCACTTGAGAAGGCATCAAAAGGGGTCATATCCTTTGCTTTTTGTCTTTTTTGCTGTTGGGAAGGAGATTGAGATCAGAGCAATCTGAGGCAACAGAAGCACAGGAGGTTTCCTTAATGTAATCTGTCTGCTCAGCTTTTAAGCAATTGTAATAAGCATAGTTACAAAAGGAATATGGCAGTTCTGCGTCAACCCATCCTATGCAGTAATGCTGACTGTGGGGAATCTGGCATGCAGCAATGAATTCTGCACCACTGGCTCTGGTAGCCTTTAAAGTACAGTAGCTGGGAGACCTTAGCAAGTGTCCGGTTCTCTAACCTGGCAGTACCACAATGACAAAAAGTAACAGGGTTTCACTGCACTATTTACATGTGCTGTTTTCAAAGCAAGTATCACAGAGGTCAGTAGGGAGAAAAAATTGTTGCAGTGATGTGCAATAATCCAAGAAGTTAATTGGCACATACTGAGGAATGGGAGGATCGCTAGAAATTCAAAATACTTATTTCATTGTTTAACCCCCAGTTCCACCTGCTCACCAGTATCAGAGGCAGGCAGCAAAGCTGTTCTGCTAGTAGAACTCCTTTTGTTAGAGCTAAAATGATTTATCATGGATTTGACTCTTCCTTCCTCAGTTGAAATTATTCAGTCTTAAATATTTCTGGGTGAAACATTTAAGTAATGCTTAGAACACTTCTATTCAATACTTTTTCATTGAGAAGCCATTTAAAATAATATGATGAAGCATAATTGTCCAATATTCACCTTTTTTTTTTTAACTAGGAAGAGTTGATACAGTATTTAATCTTGAATTTTGAAAAAACAAGTTGTTTCACTTAAAACGTCAAATTGTCCTGCCCTTCCTCACCCCCCCTGCAATTTCCCTAGATGTATCTGCTAAAGCTAAGTGAATTTCATTATTTCAGAATTGAAGCAAGAAGATTTGTTTTCTGCTTTGAGTGTCACTGGATTTTATGGGCAAGCTCTGCTCATCTAGAGGAAAAAACAGAACATAGCAATGGAGAAGCTGTTAACTGCTTAATTCCAAACAGAGCTTCCCCCCTCCAAATAATACCATGCAATTTGCAAGCAGATTTTAAACAAGCTTCTGTATAAATTAGACCTCATAGAGCTGGGACCGATTTGTTCTCCTTTATTTGATTTACTCTTTAAATCAGAGATAGACCGAAGCAGTGACCACATACTGGTTAAGTAACATGGAAAAGACTGTGCCTGAAATGGAGAACTGTGTTGTTTTAGTGGGGTTGCTGTTCTTTGAACTATACTGTGCCCTTTAAAATATGCTAGTTTAGTTAGACAAACACTATTATTAACACAGCTGATAAGCACAGTCATGAAGATAAAAGAAAATACCTCTGCCACTCAATTTAATTTTAGAAAAATTGATTATATTTGAGGGTTCTTTAGTGTTAGAAACCATATTCCTGTGCTGTATTCTCTCAAATGATAAACAGCACCCTTTTGGGCTGTTGCTGGTTTATGAAGTTTTATATAATAATTTCATGGACACTGAAATTGGCTCTCTTTGTCAATTTTGACAGGATCTGAGCTGATGAATAGGTTGTAGTTCACTGTGTAGGCTATGGCAGCACTTCAGTGTAGCTGAGGACTTGGACTTAGAGTGGTGGTGTTTCAGAAAAAGGACATATGAATGCTCAGGAAGTAGTTTGGTTTTTTTACTTGAAAGAATTTTCATTGTAAGTAAAAGCTGCCTGAATGTGTTTGTATGTGCATGTATCTGTTTTTAGGCAGAGAAGTGCCTTGCCTCCCACATGTCTGACTAGAAAAATTCTTTTTTTCCTTGATACCAAGCATAAGTGCTTAAAAAATAAAGGGAGAGGGTGGGGGACTGTATCTAATGTCCAGAAAAGTCCTTTGTTGTTAAGATCTGTTGAAAAGCATTGATGGTAACAAGTGGCAAAATACTTACTGTTTTCTTTAAATATTTTTGAGGGGGTTATGCTCAAGCCTTTCTGCTACCCAGCATTTGCTTGGGTTAAAATGAGAATTGCTAAGCTACCATGAAGAATCTTATTATAGCAAAAATGTTTTTAACTGGACAAAAAGTGTATTCTAGTCACAGTTGCAGCAATGTCTGTCAGACTCTGATGATAAAATCCTGGCCGCCTTCTGGATGTTCAGAGAGTTCAGTGATGCTTCAAATCTCTTGTTCCATGGAATCATCACCTACTGTATTTCTGATTTTAATAAATTGTAATATTGTGCTGATTCTGTACATTACATTATTTTCTACACAGAGGAAAAATGGCATTTTTAGGGAAGAAATACACTTAGCTTTGTGCACACAACAATCACCAAAGTATTCATTCTGCTCGTGATAAAATAATGCCACGCCCTGGAAATGGGCCTTTAGTTCACTCATGGAGAGCTACTGAAGACTTAAACATTTTCTGTCTTGGTGTTTTGTTAACCTTGTTTCTATAGTTCTAATTGGGTCACCGTAGACAATTGGTGATGGTGTTATTTAATAATCTTTCAAAGTTGCTAGCTAGTGATTTGGCTGATTAAATATGGATTAGATTCAGAATAAACTGGTAGAAAGATACTTTATTTTCTGACATGCTTAAGTTTATGAAGATGTTATGTCACATTGTATCTTATCACATTATGTTAATTTAGCACTGTGTAGGCTTTTGATGTGATGTGCTTTAGCTCATTATAATGTTTTCCAACTTTAGAAAAGTTTGTTACTAAGAGGCACAGGACTTGGCTCATTTGACAAGGCTATTATAGCCTAATGGAGTGGCAGAATTGTAAGAGCTACCCAGATAAAATGCATTGTGTGTGTGTATACACATATAGGTGTGCCTTAGTTGTTTTAAAACTGCTTGCAGGAATGGACTTTACATTTCCCGGTAAGAAAAGTCAATGACTATTCTGCTTTCCAGACTGGATCTTAGAAAGACAGGTCAATCTTGCCAGACTTCAGCTGGAGAAGTCAGCTGTTTCTTTTTGGAAGTCTAACGTAACATATTCTTTTCTCATGTCTTCAGTGTGCATATTTCTTGTTTGAGTCATTGGCAACCAGTGGCCCTTGGAGCCAGTCCTTATTTATTTTGTTTTAGGTAATATCTGTGTGCATGCACAACTTTATTGTTGTTTTGTTTTTTTTTTTTTTAATTTAAGTGACAGAAAAGGGGAATTCACAGCCTGAAGCAAGAACAATCCTTTCTTTTGATTACAGTTTTAGTGTCTGAATCTGAATCCAGCATGCCCTGGATCTTTCCCTTTTAGCATGCTATCAGATATCTGAAGGTGAAATTCATCTCTCTTCTTGTTACAGTATCGGCAAAAAGCAGAGAAATAGCAAGAAGGCTACTGTATAAAAAAAGAATTATTCTATCTTGAGTCTTCCTTCGTAGTATAAACCCAGCCCTCTCCACCCCTTCTTCCTCCAAAGGAAGCCCCTCTCCTCCTGTGTTGTCGTGTTCTTCCTACCCGTAATCCCTGTTGAGGTACGACCAGGTCCTTGGCAGTTGTGTTCCCACACACAGCAGTCTGTTTGGAGGTGCATGGATTAGATACATACTGCCACAAGAAGAAAATCTTGCAATAAAATCCAGATCTTGGGAGGTAGTACTCAGAAGCAAGTTTATTTTGTTATGTGCTGGTGGGAAGGGCAATGCTGTTGTATGAACCAAATTTAAGTGTAGGTCCTGCCCTGAGGGGCAGGTGCTCTGAAGCTGCAGTGTGTGCTACCTCTTGAGTGCACACTCATCCGTGCAGGAACCCCCCTGCTTTATGCTTCCCTTCAGGACCCTGAAAAGGCATTTCATAGCACTTAACTAAAAAGTAGAAAGGTGAAGAAGTACAAGAGGCTTGACTGTAAAGCAGCGCCATTGGAGCTTGGTTTGGGCTGACGTTCTGAAAGACTTTTGCAGAGCAAAATCTCTTAATGGGTATTGCTTGTGTTTTGACATCCGTAATCCACTAATATGAAATGTATGAGGTTTAATAAGGCCAAGTGCT
>NW_010548819.1:0-2673 GCF_000687285.1 Phaethon lepturus
TCCGTGGGGTCCATTTTAGGTGGAAAAAGGCGGATTTTGGCGGCGGCTTTGGAATTATTCAGATAAATAAACGACCGGCGATTACAAAAAACGTGGCTCTGTGTTAATCACCGGCTTGTTATACCCCAAAAACACCAATTTGGGCGTATTTTGCCCCAAAATACAGCTCCAGGGCAAACCGGGGGGAGGGGGGTGTCAGGTAGTTTTAATCCTCTGGTTTTGGGGAGTTTTGTCCCGTTTGGGGCATTTTCCCCGTGGGAGCAGCCAGCGCGCTGGAAAATGGGGATTTTCCGCTTCAAAACGGGGCCCGCAGGGAAGGAAACCCCGAATTGGGGAGGAATTAGTTAATACAAGAGGGTTCTGTGCCGCTGCCTCGTGCTGATAAACCCCAAAACCCCCTTTTTTTTTGTGAGGAATTTTCCCCTTTTAAGTGAAAATAAGAAGGTTTAGTGTTTTGGGCACCAGCAGTGGAGGTGGGGAGGAAACATGTCCAAAAAAATCCCTAAAACCAGCCATATTTAACCCAAATGCTGCTTGGGGCGGGAGCATAAATCCCTCCCAGTGCCACCAGTCTGCCCAGTCCCATCCTCCCCTGCTTCTCCCCTCTTCTTATCCCAATTTATTGGGATAAAATTTCATAATCTCATTTCAGAACTTGCCCTGCTCTGAAAAGAGGCTTTTTCTCCCCAAAAAAGAAGCCAAGTGGGACGTTTCTCCCCCCACCTCAACACCTCACAGCCCAAAAACCTCCCAAAAAGCCGGATCTGAGGCTAAAATTGGGCTTTTTTTAACGTAAAAGGGTTTTTTTAGCAGCAAAAATTATGCCCCACCCCACCAGACCCCTGTACTCCAAGCCTGGAACATGGGGCAGAACGTATAGCCCAGCAAGCAGGCTATGGTATAGGGCATAACTATAGAGGAGGGAGCGTATGGACTACAATATAGGGCCTGGATATAGTGCCCAGACCCTATAGCCCAGCACAAGACAAGACCACATAACCCAGGCCATATAGCCCCACATAGCATAGTGTGTATATATAGGGCCCAGACCACACAGGCACCTATAGGGACTAGAGCAGAGACCCTTATACAGATCCTAGACCCCACAGCCCAACCCAGAGCCTGGAATACAGGGCTGAGACCATATAGGAACCAGGGTATATAGGTCTGTATAGACCCATAGAGATCCGTATAGACCCATATAGATCCATACAGACCCATATAGGTCAGCTGATGGCCTGTAGCACCCAGAGCATCGAGCTGAATATAAGCACGAGGCCCTATAGCACAATATAGGGCCCAAGCTGCACTGACAGAGCTGGCAGCTGGGCTGAGCCATAGCAAAAGAAATCTGAATTTTGGGGGTTTTTTAGGTGTTTTTTTCTTTTTCACCTTTTATTTTGGAAAATAATTTCTCCACTCGGAGCCGCCTTTGCCCCGAATTTCCCCCACGGCAGCACCGGAGAAGCGGCGGGCGAGCGAGCGGCGCTTTGCTGCGTGCCAAATCCTCCCCGCCTAAAGACACACCGGAGAAAAAAAACCCAAACCAAACAAAAAACTAACCAAAAAAAACCCCCAAAAACGATGAAAAAGGAGCCCGCTAACTCCAACTGGGATCGTAACCCGTCCAGTCTGAAGGAGGAGCGAGATAAACGCGACGTCCCCGATAGACGAAGCTGACGATGCCGCGATAACCGGCGCGGGGGACGCCGGATTTGAGGTCGTCCATCAGCCCGAGGGCTTTGGCGAAGGCTTTGAAGGAATCGCGGCCGCTGTACTGCAGGCGGACGGCGCCCAGCTCCCGCCGCCGGTTCCCTTGGAGCTCCTCCACCCTCACCTCCGGCGCGGCGTAAACCTTGGGGAGGAAAGAACGTTCGTACTCTTCCTTTTTGAGGTAAGAAAGATCCAGTTGGGTAAAAGGCACGAAACGGTCGTTAAGTTTGATAAATTTTAAATATTGATCGAAAAATTGCCCGTGGCTCACTCCTTTACGACCGAACGTCATCGTACGGGAGACTTCGGGGCGGACGCAGGAACGGTCTCGACGTTGTTCGGGTTGACGCATCCAATCGTCCCAAAAAGCTCGTGGCCACTTGGGTTCAAGTTCATCCCAAAGTTCAGCTAAAAGCAACCAACCGAGCCCGGGAAAAAAATCAGTCCGGTAAAGCAATTCGGCTTGTCCAACATCCACCATTTGCTCTTTCCCGTTATCGTTCCAAGCGGAGACGCACCAGAGGCTGCGGTCGGCGAGGAGGAGCGGGAACGCCGCTTGGAAATACTCGAAAAAATCCGGAGCGACTTCTAAATCGTCCTCTACCACGATGGCGGCGCGGTAGCGGAAGGTCCGGAAAACCTGTCCCAACGCCCAACGATAATGCCGAGCGATTTTATAATAACCTTGGAACTTACGGTGTTCTGCCGGCACCGGGATATCGCTGAGATCGGGCTGTCGGATATGAGCCACGGCGTCGCCGTAAGAGGCGATGACGCGAGCCGTTTCGGCGTGACCGCAATCCTGGCTGACGATGACGGGGAAACGTTGGGCTGAAGGTCGATAGCGTAAGAGTTTATCCAAACACCGACGGACAGTGCTGCGGTCGCAGGCCATCACCAACACGGGTAACACCGTGCCGGCGGGATCGGTGAGCGGCGGCGGCGGCGGGGAGGGCGGCG
>NW_010548820.1:0-1801 GCF_000687285.1 Phaethon lepturus
TTACCCAGCGAAGAGTAAACCTGTCTAAGCAGACCTGAAATGAACATCTAAATACCTGCACACCTTTTTGTGTATGTGCTAACTATATTATTTATTTTTTTAAGGGGTTTGACCTTCTCATTCACCTGATAAGCCTTTTCCACAGACTTTCTGAATTCATTTAGAGACAAATCCTACTTCCTAGACTTGCTCCTACTGGCAAATACTATGACAGGTAGTGAATTTAGTCTCCAGTTCAACCTTTGGGCTGCTCCAGCCTATCAGTGTAAACACAGCCATTATGATTAATCTTAAGGATTGCCATAGAGGTAGAGGGGCCCTTTAGGGAATGTGAGTGTCCTGGTTTCAGCTGGGATAGAGTTCATGTTCTTCACAGAAGCTAGTATGGGACTATGGTTTAGATTTGGGATAAGAAAATGTTGATAACGTGCTGATGTTTTGGGTTGTTGCTAAGTAGTCAAGGACAGTCCAGCTTCTCGTGCTGGCCTGCTAGCAAGAAGGCTGGGGATGCACAGGAAGCTGGGAGGGGACACAGCCAGGACAGCTGACCCAGGCTGACCAAAGAGATATTCCATGCCATATGATATCATGCTCAGTATATAAAATTGGGACCAAGAAGAAGGAAGGGGTGGAGGGACATTCGGAGTTATGGCGTCTGTCTTCCCAAGTAACCATTACGCGTGACGAAGCCCTGCTTCCCTGGAGATGGATGAACACCTGCCTGCCGATGGGAAATAGTGAATTAATTCCTTGCTTTGCTTTGCTTGCGTGCGTGGCTTTTGCTTTCCCTATTAAACTGTCTTTATCTCAAACCATGAGTTTTCCCACTTTTACTCTTCTAATTCTCTCCTCCATCCCACCATGGGGGAGCGAGCGAGCAGCTGCATGGTGCTTAGTTGCTGACTGGGCTTAAACCCCAACAGTGGGTTTGGTCCAAAGTTTCTTTCTATTTAACTTCTGTGCACCTTGAAAGAGGCCCTAAATTGGCACCGGGTTTCCCAGAACTTAAATATGGGACCTTTTCTAAGCTTTAATATGTTCAGAGAGGATTTTATTTTGTTTTAACAGTATGATCAAGGAATCAACCCCATTCTACCCTTTACACTTATTTAGAAACTCTCTGTAAATATTTACAAATAAAAGGAGAAAAGGAACTTGAGAAATACACATTTCAGAGGGGGTGTTGTATGTTTTACATACATGTTTACAGCATATTACAGGAAATATCTTAGAAAGCAGGAGATATATGTAACAATGGAATATGTGCAATTCAGTATCTTGTCTTTACCAAAGACAGTGCTCTTTCTGGTTGGAAGTAGACCGCATCTCATACTGAGTGATTAATTTGCTACAGATTAGTAATTCCATGAGTTTTAAGCTCCTTCTCTTATCACACATCTGTGAATAGATCATTTTCACTGAACTTACTTGATATTCACTGAATTGAGATACTTGCGCAGTTCATCAAGTGTATTTTGCATATCTGAAATTTGAGCTATGCTACGAGTTGTGATCAGTTGGATGAGTGACCAAGAATGTAATGTGCTTTCAAGCACAAATCACACCCTCTCAAAACACGTGTTGATTTTGTTCCATAATCTGTTCTTTGTTTGGAAAGGAACTCAAGAATTTCTACCATACATTTTTCTGCATACATCTCCAAATGGTTTCCCAGTAAAATACCATTATTCAAATGCATACAGGTTCAGATAAACTGCCTAGAAAAATCTGTACGTTATTAACGATTCTTAATCACAATCCACCACCCTGGGCGGTGTTCCCCAGGGCTCGGTTCTGGGAC
>NW_010548821.1:0-1977 GCF_000687285.1 Phaethon lepturus
GGCAGGCAGTGTGGGCACGGCCTTGGGGCACCAACCTGGGATGGCAGCAGGCCCCTTGCCATGGGGTAGATGGAGAGGGTGGGGAAGGTGCTGGAGACAGGCAGCATGCCGTGCCGTGCCGCCAAAGGCAGGGATGCTGCAGGGCGCCGGCAGAGCTGCTCCCTGCGGGCTCAGATCTCTGGGCAGGGGGATGGCTGCCCACCTGGAACCCTGACCCACAGCCCCATCCAGCACTGCCACAACCGCTGGCCCCTCTGGCCCGACCCATCCGGCAGCCCCAGGACTGCACTCCTGGGGCCCTCCCTCGCAGCCGCCAGGTGCCCCTGTTTAGTGACCGGCTGTGAGAGAAGACAAGGAACCAAGATGAAAAGAACACATCAGGCCACGGGGCTGGGTTTCCATGGAAATGCCGGTGCTCTGCAGCACAGCTCCAACAGCAGCCAGCCTTGCTGCAGTGCGAGCAGCGGGGCCAGCCCTGCCTGGCGGCCAGTGGCCCATCCTGGTGCCAGCTGCCCACCCCGTGGTGCCTAGTGCCCTCTTGAAGGGGAGATGCCTTTCTGCCGCAGAATAGGGGCTTGCCCTGCCCTTCTGTCCCCACTCTTTGTCCTTAAATGGCCCCGACTGCCTGCTGTCCCCATGTGCCAGCATGGCCACCCCAGCTAGGACCCCAAGGGCAAGCTGGTGACAGATGACATGTTATTATTACACCACTGCCTTTGCAAAACTCCCAAGCCTGCTGTCTGTCCATCAGCAGCGTTTCTCTGGAGGCCTGGCAAAGTCCAGGAGACACTGTGTCCTGGAAGGTATGTGCAGTTAACATCAGTGTGATGATCGCGGGACATCCTCAGCTTCAGGGGACGTGTTTAGGGCAGCTCGCAAAGAGAAGAGTAAGGGAACTGAACTGCAAAGGTGTCCCTGGCATGGGGAGGGGATGAGTGACCCGTGTTGGGTCCCTGCCTGCTCCAGAAGCCACAGCCAGCAGGAGGGCAGGGATGCTGCTCTGCACAGCAGCGTCACTGGGACAGCATCCTGGTTCCGACACCCCTGATGCACCCAGGACAGCAGACCCACAGGCGGGCAGGACAAGCCCTTAAGGGGGGCAAAAACAAGCCGTTACGCCATGCACGGCAGTCCCCTCTGCCCCATGCTGCAGCGGCACAAAGGATTTCTCTGCTCACCCACTGCCAATGCTCTTCCCAGCAGTTGACTCAAGCCGGGGGTTTTGCCGCTCTGAGGGCAGCAGCCTGGGTCCAGGGACACCTGTGCTGCCGTCACCCTGAGCCTGGAAGCCCAGCGGCCCCTGTGCTGCAGCAGCTATCCAGGCTGGTGGCGAGACTGAGCCATGCATGGGGCCACCCCTGCCTGCAGCAGGATGGTAGCGGGGAATGGGGGCTCTGAGAGCAGCTCCTGGCAGCGGAGGCGTTTCAGTGATGGTTGGAGCTTGACGTCCTCTATTGTACCTACGCAGACTGCTGGGCTGTGAGACCTCTGACCCAGCAAGGTGCCAGCAGCTGCGTCACCCCCGTCTCGCCATCCGGACGTTGGCTCAGCCCTGCCCATCCCATCAGCTTGTCTGCGTTCAACGTGCCCACGTCCTTGAGCTTTTCACTGCAACTTCAGACACCAAATTAACCTCACGATTAACGTCATTAACAAAGAGCCCGTTTCTGGCCCACGTGGGGCAGTTTTCTGAGCATTGGAGGCAGCGCCGGCCACAGCTGCTTTGTACAGCCTGTCCTTGATCGCTGGCTTTTGCACAACAGCTTTGCTGATCGCAAACAGGCGGCGGTGCCCGGAGGCCGCCCATCCCCGGGGCTCCTGGTCCTCCCATCACCTCCCGGTGAGGACACCGGGCGGATACCGGGCTGGACAGCAACGTCCCGGATTCCTCCTCCTTCTTTCCTGCATGTGGTTTTTTTTTCTCTCCATTTTAATTGCATTTCCAGGTGGCTTCCCACGCGTTGAGCCCCCGGGCGC